>NC_089593.1:53106246-53406246 GCF_019320115.1 Miscanthus floridulus
GCATGCTGGTAGCACTCAACCTCGCACTCGTAAGCACGCTAGAAGGTGGTGCCGATAGTTATGAACCTACATGGGCCTAGCATCTTGAGCTTTAGGTAGGTGTAGTTGGGGACGGCCATGAACTTCACATAGCATGGTCATCCCAAGATGGCATGGTAGGTCTTGTGGAATCCAACCACCTCGAGGGTGAGGGTCTCTGTCCTATAGTTGGTCGGATCCCCGAAGGTGATAGGCAGGTCAATCTGCCCAAGTGGTATGGCTTGCTTCCCCAGCATGATGCTGTGGAAAGGCACCACGGTTGGTCGGACACGTGACTCGTCGATGCCCATGGCATCAAGTGTCTCGGCGTACATGATGTTGAGGCCACTGCCTCCATCCATCAGCGCCTTGGTGAGGCACTTTGTGCCGACGATCGGGTTGACCATGAGCAAATACCTCCCCGGCTGTGGGTTGCTGTCTAGGTGGTTGGATCGGTCGAAGGTGATGGAGGACTCCAACTACCAGAGGAAAGACAGTGTGGCTAGTTCGGCCACATAGACCTCGCGGCGTGCGATCTTTTGGCAGTGCTTGGAGTCATAGGCCACCGTCCCACCAAAGATCATGAGGCAGCCATCTAGGGTCAGAAAGCCACAATCCTTCCCCTTGGTGTAGTCCACCATCGGCTCAGGCTTCTTTCTCTAGTTTCCCTTATTGGAGCCACCATATAGGAACCCCTTCATGAGGGCACAGTACTTATACAGAGGGGGGTGAATAGCCTATTTAAACATCTTCAAATCAACTAGAGCAATTTGATTAGTATAACAAATAGTGAAATGCAAACTTGCTCTAGCTCTATAAGGGTTGCAAGCCACCTTTCCAATAATTCTAGTTACTATGATCACTATACACACAATTTGCTAATTCACTACTCACTAAGAGCTCTCACACTTGCTACACTAAAGTGCTTCACTAGATGAACTCAAACTACAAAGCAAACTCTCAATTCTAATTACACTAAAGAGCTTGCTACAACTAGTTTGCAAGAATATAAATGAGTGAGTAGGGCAATTATACCGCCGTGTAGAGGAGTGAACCAATCACAAGATGAACACTAAATCAATCACTGGGAGAATACCAAAGGGAAAGAGACAACTAATTTTCTCCCGAGGTTCACGTGCTTGCCAACATGTTACGTCCCCATTGTGTTGACCAACACTTGGTGGTTTGGCGACTAAGAGGTGTGGCATGAACCTTGTCCACACAATTGGACACCGCAAGAACCTACCCACAAGTGAGGTAACTCAATGACATGAGCAATCCACTAGGGTTACCTTTCGATGCTCCTCCGGGGAAGGTACAAATCCCCTCACAATCACCAGAGATGGCCATGAACAATCATCAATTCATGCTAATTCTCCTCCGCTGCACCAAGCCATCTAGGTGGTGGCAACCACCAAGAGCAACAAGCAAATCCCATAGCTAAACACCAATACCAAATGCCTCTAGATGCAATCACTCAAGCAATGCACTTGGATTCTCTCCCAATCTCATAAAGATGATGCATCAATGATGGAGATGAGTGGGAGGGCTTTGGCTAAGCTCACAAGGTTGCTATGTCAATGCAAATGCCAAGAGAGTGAGCTTGAGCCAGCCATGGCGCTTAAATAGAGAGCCCCCACAAATAGAGTCATTGGCTCTATGTTCTCTAAAAAGTCGGGGCGACCAAACACACCTATCAGATCGACTGGACGCAGGACCCTAGCGTCTGTCGTGCGATGCGCACCATGTGGCCCCTACTACAAATGTTGATCGCTCAATCTCAATGGCCATCAGTACATTTAAGTTGTGACCGAATGCGCTACTCAAAGTGATCGGACGCAGGACCCCAATGTCTGGTCGTTTCTAGTAAGGTTTCACTCATGACCGAACATGTCCAGTCACGCCCGATCGGACTCACCTAGCGCCCGATCACTCACGGTCTCCTCTGTGTGCTGCCATAGTAGCACAACCAGACATTGAATAGTGTTCAGCTTGCATCTGATTGCCTGCATCCGATCACGAGACCGAGGGCGGCCTTCACTATGTGCCACTGACCGAACGTAGGATCCAGCATCCAGTCACTGCGTGACCAGCGTCCGGTGCACTCTGTGAAAACCTATCTTTTCTGTGTAGGGCACCGGAGGCACCATCAGACTGTCCGCACTCTACAGGCGGACACTCCACCGGTAAAGTTTCAAACCCTTGCTCCCAAGTGCTAAACACAATGTGTATCACCTTTCTGCATGTGTGTTAGCATATTTTCACAAATGTTTTCAAGGGTGTTAGTACTCCATTAGATCCTAAATGCATATGCAATGAGTTAGAACATCTAGTGGCACTTTGATAACCGCATTTTGATACGAGTTTCACCCCTCTTAATAGTATGGCTATCAATCTTAAATGTGATCACACTCTCTAAGTGTCTCGATCACTAAACCAAAAAGCTCCTATCAATTTCACCTTTGCCTTGAGCTTGTTGTTTTTATTTCCTCTTTTCCAAGTCTAAGCATTTGATCATCACCATGGCATCACCATCAACAAGTCATGATCTTCATTACTTCACCACTTGGAATGTGCCACCTATCTCATAATCACTTTGATAAACTACATTTAGGGTTTCATCAATTCACCAAAACCAAACTAGAGCTTTCAATCTTCCCCTTTTTGGTAATTGATGACAACCCTTCCACAAAGATATGAATTGAAATTCATTTGAATCCATGTTTCTTGTCCAAGTATGTTTACCATGTGCAAAAGGATATGGACAAGTTTCTTGAATCCCATATGGTAGCAATTGCTCCCCATACATCTGTGCTAAGAATTTTGATTGTAGCTTGCACATATGCTTAGATACAAAATATAGGAGATAATGTCTACCAAATGATGCTAAGGTATAAGAGATGGATCTTTGAAGCGTGATACCAATTGGAGTGCACTAATATACCATCCTTGGCACCATTACTAACTAGACATACACAAAAACTAGAATACCCCATGAGATCAACATTAGAAGTAAGGGTCTAGTTTTCATAATGTGAGCATGAGTCTAGTTACTTAACCTATGCATGCTAGTTTTTCATTTCATCATTTAAATCTACAACTAGTATACACCACACAAGCATGGATATTTAAATTTAAAACTTGTGCCATGCAAGCAATTATATGAAATGCACATTCAAATGCAACATACAAGTTTATGAGCTTGCTCCCCCTACTTGTGTGCAATTTTGATTGATCCCCTTACAATGTCATTTCATTTGTTTGATCCCCCTATCTTACTATCTTTGTGAATTTTTCTCCCCCTTTGTCAACAATTAGCATAAAAGGATAGCTCAAATTTTAGATGGGTTGGGGTGAAACCATGTGAAATGAGGATCATTTTCCCAATTTGGTTCAATCTAGATCACTTGCAAAAGATATTTAACTCAGATTGATCCAAGGACAAGCTTATTCACACCTCCAAATAAGGGTTATCTTGTACCATATTGAGTTAAACACTTATAGCTCATTTTCTAGATCAAACACTAGGTTTACAAGCCCACAAACATGTCATATGCTACCACTAGATCATTTCAAGCATACAAGCAATAGTGGTACCATACAAGCATCAAATTCATATGATTTTCATGAATGAGCCAAGGACATGATAGGAATGACTAGATGCACTAAACAAATCCTTAGCAATGGATGAATGTCATGTCAATCAACTTTTACCTTGGATTGCTCGAAGGAGAGGCATGTCATATAAGTGGGGGTACATCAACACATATTTGAGAAGTCAAGTATGTTCAATTCATTCCTTAGCTTGCAAAATCTCTTCTCATCAAGTGGCTTGGTGAAGATATAGGCAAGTTGATCTTCGGTGCCCACACTCTCAATGCAAATATCCCCTTTTTGTTGGTGATCTCTTATGAAATGATGATGGACATCAATGTGCTTTGTTCTTGCATGTTGAATCAGATTGTTGGTTAACTTGATTGCACTCTCATTATCACATAGCAATGGCACTTTCTTGAACTTGATTCCAAAGTCACTCAAAGTGGCCTTCATCCAAAGTATTTGTGCACAACAACTACCAACGGATATGTATTCGGCTTCAGCGGTTGATAATGCAACACTATTTTGCTTCTTTGATGACCATGAAACAAGTGATCTTCCCAACAATTGACATGTGCCCGAGGTGCTCTTCCTTTCAACCATGCATCCCGCATAATCTGAGTCAGAGTAACCAACTAGCTCAAACTTTGATCCTTTTGGATACCACAAACTAACATTTTGTATATGCTTCAAGTACCTCAATATTCTTTTTGTTGCCTTCAAATGACTTTCTCTTGGTGAGGCTTGAAATCTTGCACACATGGATACACTAAACATAACATCTGGCCTTGATGCGGTCACATAGAGTAGGCTTCCAATCATAGACAGATATATCTTTTGATCCACCATAGTGCCACTAGCATCACTATCCAAGCTTCTATTTGTCCCTATTGGTGTACTAATAGCTATGCTATCATCCATTCCAAACATCTTGAGCATGTCTTTGATGTACTTGCCTTGACTCACAAATGTGACATTCTTCATTTGCTTGATTTGAAGACCAAGGAAGTAACTAAGCTCTCCAATCATGGACATCTCAAACTCACTTGCCATCATATTGCCAAACTCCTCGCAAAAATCTTGATTTGTTGACCCAAATATGATATCATCAACATAGATTTGCATTACAAACAAGTCATTTTCTAAGCTTCTTGGAGAAGAGAGTGGTGTCAACCTTTCCCATCTTGAATCCCTTAGAGAGTAGGAAATCCCTCAATCTCTCATACCATGCTCTTGGTGCTTGTTTCAATCCATACAAAGCCTTTCTCAACTTGTAAACATGGTTGGGTTTCTTTTCATTTTCAAAACTGGGAGGTTGCTCAACATATACAAGCTCATTGATGTACCCATTGAGAAATGCACTCTTCACATCCATTTGGTACAACTTGATGTTGTGGGCACAAGCATAGGCCAGCAAGATTCTAATTGCTTCCAATCTAGCAACCGGGGCATATGTTTCTCCAAAGCCAAGACCTTCAACTTGAGTGTAACCTTGAGCTACTAATCTTGCTTTGTTTCTTACTACTATCCCATCTTGATCTTGCTTGTTCCAAAAGACCCACTTTGTTCCAATTACATTATGGTCCATAGACCTCTCAACTAACTTCCATACTTGATTTCTCTTGAAGTTGTTTAGCTCTTCATGCATAGCATTGACCCAATCAACATCCTTCAAAGCTTCATCTATCTTCTTAGGTTCAATGGATGACACAAATGAGAAATGTTCACAAAATGATGCCATTCTAGATCTTGTTTGTACACCTTTAGAAATATCACCAATTATAGAGTCCAAAGGATGATCTCTTGCAACATTGGTTGGTTGGAGCACTTGCACTTGATTGCTTGGTTTTGATTGATCACTTGGTTGAGATGATGAACTTGCCACTTGTTGTTGATCTTGCACTTTGTCAACACTAGCACTTGCTTGACTTTGATCTTGACAACCGCTAGCTTGTACATTTAAGTTAGAGAGCACTTGATTCTTGTCATCTTCAACATCAATCACCTCTCTAGGTATTATATCACCAATGTCCATGTTCTTCATTGCATTGACTAATTGAGTGCCTCTCATATCATCTAGGTTCTCATCTTCCTCTTGGGAACCATTTGTTTCATCAAATTCCACATCATGAACTTCCTCAAGAGTATTACTAGCCAAATTTCAAACTCTATATGCCTTGCTAGTAGTGGAGTAACCAAGCAAGAAACCTTCATCACATTTCTTTTCAAACTTGCTCAATGTAGTGCCTTTCTTCAATATATAGCATTTACAACCAAAAACCCAAAAGTATGCTATGTTGGGCTTTCTTCCATTCAATAGCTCATAAGGTGTCTTCTCCATCATGGGGAGACAATAGAGTCGGTTGCTATAGTAGCAAGCCGTGTTGATTGCTTCAGCCCAAAATGAATGACTCACATTATACTCACTCAACATTGATCTTGCCATGTCAATGAGTATTCTATTTTTCCTCTCAACAAGACCATTTGATTGTGGAGTGTACTTGGCCGAGAATTGATGTCTAATTCCAAATTTATCACACAACTCATCAATTCTAGTGTTCTTGAACTCACTGCCATTGTCACTTCTAACTCTCTTGATGGTTGTTTCAAACTCGTTGTGAATGCCCTTGACAAATGATTTAAATGTTGCAAACACATCACTTTTGTCCACTAGAAAGAATACCCATATGTATCTAGTGAAATCATCCACAATCACAAATCCGTATTTGTTTCCACCAATGCTAGTGTATGTGGTTGGTCCAAACAAGTCCATGTGCACCAACTCAAATGCCTTATATGTGCTCATCATGCTCTTTTTAGGATGTGTGTTACCAACTTGCTTTCCGGCTTGACATGCACTACATAGCTTATCCTTCTCAAATGTGACATCTTTCAAGCCTCTAACTAAGTCATGCTTGATCAACTTGATTAATTGTTTCATTCCAACATGACCAAGCCTTCTATGCCATAACCAACCCATGCTAGACTTAGTAAGCAAACATGTTGACAATTGAGCTTCTCTAGCATTGAAATCAACCAAGTATAGATTCTCATATCTAAATCCATTGAATATCAAGTTAGAGCCATCTACACTTATGATCACTACATCATCCACACCAAATATGCATTTGAAACCAAGATCACACAATTGAGCTACCGATAATAGGTTAAAGTTCAAGCTCTCTACTAGTAGCACATTGGAAATGCTCAAGTCATTGGATATTGCAATCTTACCAAGCCCTTTGACCTTGCCTTTGCCATTGTCACCAAATGTGATACTATCAATCCCATTGCTCTTATTTTCATTGATTGAATTGGACATTCTTGGATGACCAATCATGTGTTGTGTGCACCCACTATCAAGCACCTAATGCCTTCCTCTAGCTTTATAATTGACCTACAAAAGAAGATCAATTCTTTTTAGGTACCTAAACTTGCTTGGGTCCTTGAAGGTTAGTTACCAAGGTCTTTGGTACCCAAATGGCCTTCTTCTTTGGGCCCATAATTGGTGTACCAATGAACTGAGCCTTCACACCATTGGCACCCTTAACAAGCATGTAACAGGAATCAAATCTAATTGAGGATACATTAGGTTGCTTGTTCTTGTTAACCTTGCAATATTGCTCTATATGCCCAACTTTCTTGCATCTATTGCAAAACCAACCATTGCCCTTCACAAAGCTAGCTTTGGGAGTGACAAAGGCCTCCTTGCCTTTCTTGGGGGTATAGCCTAATCCCTCTTTGTTGAGAGAAAACCTTTGGCTACCCAAGCACTTTAGCAAGTAGGCATCTCCACCATAGGCATTGCCTAAGGCACGAGTGAGCTCATTCACCTCCTTCTTGAGGGTCTTATTTTCCACCATTAGTGAGACATCACAAGTGAAACCATCACTCAAAGGTGAAGTTGAAGTAGAAGTGCTATAAGAAGGGTTAGTGGGAGCAACTACAATGGGCTTATAAAAAGATGCATCAATAATATCACATGTTAGTCCCACATCACAAGACACAATCACTTGCTCCTTCTTGGCTTCCTCCTTCTTGACTTACTCGATGAGAGAGGAGTGAGCCTTTTCAAGCTTAGAGTGAGCTTTGCCAAGCGTCTCATGGGCTTCTAATTGCCTCTCATGAGTGGCTTTGAGCTCATCAAGAGATTGCTCAAGAAATTTGACTTTCTTGCGCAATTCTTTGCACTCCTTTCTCTTCATCACAAAACAAGTGTGCACTTGCTTACACATGTCCATGAGCTCCTCCTTGGTGTACTCCTCCTCATCATCATCACTCCTACAAGCATCACTTTCACATTCATCATCATCACTCACATCATATTTTACCTTGGTAGGCTTTGCCATGAGGCATGTCGATGGAGTATCAAAGATGGAGGGCTTATTGTTGATGGTGATGCTTGCTAGTGCTTTCTTGATAGATTTCTTGCCATCATCACTAGAGTCATCACTATCTGAAGAGTCATCACTATCCCAAGTGACTACATAGCCTTCACCCTTCTTCTTCTTCTTTTGGAAGGTCATCTTCTCCTTCTTCTCCTTCTTCTCTTTCTTGTGCTTCTTCTTTTTATCCTCATCATTGTCACTATTGTAGGGACAATCTGCTACAACATGATTGGGGCTCTTGCAATTATAGTATCTTCTCACATATTCTTTGCTCTTGACGTGATCTCTTCTCTTTCTTGCACCATAGCCCTTCTTCTTCATGAATTTGCCCATCTTGCGCACAAATAGAGCCATGGCCTCATCATCAATGTCACTAAGATACTCATCATCACTTGATTCATTCTTGGACTTGCCCTTGTTCTTGGATGATGAGCTAGCCTTGAATGCTACACTCTTCTTCTTCTTGTCTTCTTCTTCCTTCTTGTCATCCCTGTCAACCCCTTCCCTTTCCACACAGTATGTCTCTTGTGTGATGGCATCACCTAGTACTTGGTTAAGGGTAATCTCCTTCAATCCTCCTCTTGTGATAAGTAATCTCAACATCTCAAATCTTAGAGGTAAGCACATCAAGCACCGATGAGAGACATCATCATCCTTGATCTTCTCTCCCAATGCCTTCAAATCATTGATAATCACTTGCAATCGATGGAACATCTCCGAAATGCTCTCATCTTCCTTCATCTTGAAGCTTGTCAATTTATCCTTAAGGATGTATAACTTGGCACTCTTCACCACTGATGTGCCCTCATATGTTTCTTCCAATCTCTTCCACACCTCATTAGCTCTATCACAATCCTTGATTTGCTCAAACACCTTGGAATCAATGGCATTGTATATGGTGTTGAGAGCCATTGTATTGCATTGCTTGTTGGTCTTGTCTTGGTTGGTGATATTGTCGGGATCAATGATAGCATAGTCATTCTTGGTCACATCCCATACTTGATCATTGATTGAACCAAGATACATCTTCATATTTCTTTTCCAATAATCATAGCTTGTGCCATCAAAGAACGGTGGTTTGCCTCCCACAAGGTTGAACATAACTTGAGCCATAATTTGACACCGAGGTTGTTAAGCCTTCAATCAAACGGTGACCACAGCTCTAATACCACTTGAAAGGTCCTAATATGGCTAGAGGGGGTGCATAGCCTATTTAAAAATCTTCAAATCAACTAGAGCAATTTGATTAGTATAACAAATAGCAAAATGCAAACTTTCTCTAGCTCTACAAGGGTTGCAAGCCACCTATCCAACAATTCTAGTTACTATGATCACTATACACACAATTTGCTAATTCACTACTCACTAAGAGCTCTCACACTTGCTACACTAAAGAGCTTCACTAGATGAACTCAAACTACAAAGCAAGCTCTCAATTCAAATTACACTAAAGAGCTTGCTACAACTAGTTTGTGAGAATATAAATGAGTGAGTAGGGTGATTATACCGCCGTGTAGAGGAGTGAACCAATCACAAGATGAACACTAAATCAATCACCAGGAGAATACCAAAGGGCAAGAGACAACCAATTTTCTCCCGAGGTTCACATGCCTGCCAACACGCTACGTGCCTGTTGTGTCGACCAACACTTAGTGGTTTGGCAGCTAAGAGGTGTTGCATGAACCTCATCCACACAATTGGACACCGCAAGAACCTACCCACAAGTGAGGTAACTCAATGACACGAGCAATCCACTAGGGTTACCTTTTGGTGCTCCACCGGGGAAGGTACAAATCCCCTTACAATCACCGGAGATGGCCACGAGCAATCACCAACTCATGCCAATTCTCATCTGCTACACCAAGCCATCTAGGTGGTGGCAACCACCAAGAGCAACAAGCGAATCCCATAGCTAAACACGAATACCAAGTGCCTCTAGATAAAATCACTCAAGCAATACACTTGGATTCTCTCCCAATCTCATAAAGATGATAAATCAATGATGGAGATGATTGGGAGGGCTTTGGCTAAGCTCAAAAGGTTGCTATGTCAATGCAAATGGCCAAGAGAGTGAGCTTGAGCCAGCCATAGGGCATAAATAGAGAGCCCGCATGAATAGAGTCATTGGCTCTATGTTCTCTAAAAAGTCGGGGCAACCGGACGCACTGACCAAATCGACCGGACGCAGGACCCTAGTGTCCGGTCATACGATGCATGCCACATGGCCCTTGCTTCAAATGTTGATCGCCCGATCTCAATGGTCACCAGTGCATTTAAGTTGTGACCGAACAAGCTACTCAAAGTGACTGGACGTAGGACCCCAACGTCCGATCATTTCCAGTAATGTTCCACTCACGACCGAACGTGTTTGGTCATGCTCGATCAGACTCACCCAGCGTCAGGTCACTCACGGTGTCCTCTATGCGCCACCACAACAGCACGACCAGACATTGAATAGTGTGTAGCCTATGTCCGATCACCTGCATCTGGTCATGAGACCGAGGACGGCCTTCACTGCGCACCACTGACCGGACGTAGGACCCTACGTCTAGTCACTACGTGACCAGCATCCGGTGCACTCTATGAAACCCTATCTTTTCTATATAAGGCGCCGGTGGCACCATCGAACTGTCCGCACTCTACGAGCAGACACTCTGCCGGTGAATTTTCAAACCCTTGCTCAAAAGTGCTAAACATAATGTGTATCACCTTTGTGCATGTGTGTTAGCATATTTTCACAAATGTTTTCAAGGGTGTTAGTACTCCACTAGATCCTAAATGCATATGCAATGAGTTAGAACATCTAGTGACACTTTGATAACCACATTTCAATATGAGTTTCACCCCTCTTAATAGTACGGCTATCAATCCTAAATGCGATCACACTCTCTAAGTCTCTCGATCACTAAACCGAAAAGCACCTATCAATTTCACCTTTGCCTTTAGCTTGTTGTTTTTATTTCCTCTTTTCCAAGTCCAAGCATTTGATCATCACCATGGCATCACCATCAACAAGTCGTAATATTCATTTACTTCACCACTTGGAATGTGCCACCATCTCATAATCACTTTAATAAACTAGGTTAGAACTTAGGGTTTCATCAATTCACCAAAACCAAACTAGAGCTTTCACACGGCCCCTCGAGCAGCTTCTCGAAGTGGTCGGGAGCATTCTTGGAGAGCGCCCGACCACTTTTCTACTCAGCAGCGGCCATGAGTGAGCCCCCGTGCTGCTACTTGTTCTTCTTCTTGTTCAAATGGTTAGAGGGGCCCTCGTCGGCATCCTCGTCCCACCTCGCTTTGCCTTTGGAGCGATCAAAAATTACTGCGACCACCTCCTCGCCTGAGGCATGGCTAGTCATAATGTTGAGGAGCTCCTTGGTGGTCCGAGGGCCCTTACGTCCTAGTTTGTGGATCACAGACTTGTAGGTCATCTTGGATAGGAAGGCTCCAATGACGTCGGCGTTGGCGACATCCGGCAACTCATTGCATTGCCTGGAGAAGCATCGGATGTACTCGTGAAGAGTCTCTCTAGACTTCTATTGGCAATTTTTCAGATCCCAGGGGTTCCTAAGGCACATATAGGTGCCCTAGAAGTTTCCCACAAAGATCTCCTTCAAGTCTACCCAACTTTGAATCCAGCTAGGCAGAAGGTGCTCCAGCCACGTTTGCACAGGATCAGACAGGAACAAGGGGAGATTGCGGATAATGAAGTAATCACTATCCACGCCGTCGGCTTGACAAGCAAGCCAATAGTCCTTGAGCCACAAGCCGAGGTTCGTCTCCCCGAAGTACATCAGGACATTGGTCGGTGGTCGATACCGTAGTAGGAAAGTCACCTTGACAATGTGTCGCGGGCTCTAGGAGCCTTCGGAGTAGGGCCACCACGGCAGCTATCTTCTGACTTGCCCAAGCAAAGTGCAGGAGGCCTCCGTCATCCTCGACAATCCTCCGGTTTACGTCGCGGGCGATGGCGCGTGCGCGGCCGCCATCCCTACAACGCTCGAGTTATATGAATTTTGATATATAGGGTTTACATGTGAATTTTCATATATACACTTTAGTGATATATATGCATTTTAATATATGAAAAATATTGACTTCAGTGATATATATGAATTTTGATATTTTGTGTGTATATATATATGAAATATATGAATTTTGGTGTATGAATTCATTGACTCAAGTGATATGAATTTTTATATATTAAATTTGTTGACACCATTTTTTGCACGTGTCAAAATGATCAGAGTGGGCTAATCGACAGGAGGAAAGTTACTATATACACTGACAGTCGATGAAAATTAGCTTGTAAAGATGGTTGCCGATGAATGGTGGTGATCGATGGAAAGGTTGATTTAGACTTGGGCGTTGCCGATAAGGTTGGAGATGTTATTGTCGATGCCGATGAAGGAAGGCTTGAAAACTACTGCCGATGAAACAGGAAGTATGCCGATGGAAAGGAGGTCGGTGAGAATTCCATCGTAATTGAGGCGGACAGAGAAATAGATAGGAATTGATTTCCTTTTCTATATTTGTTAGAGTATGATTCATGTAAGAGTCACGTGTTTCCTTAGATATGGACTTGGTGTCCTAGTCGTATTTGGTTATGTCTCTTTAGATCAGGGTATAAATATAGATTGAGGGGCAATGTAATAAAAAAATCAATATCAAAACCAATTTTTACTCCTATTTGCATCTACTTACTTTTCGGCGACTTCATCAATTTGCATATTTTTCCTTTTTACGAGTTCTCATTGATTCGGCGAGTTGCATCGCTTCAGTGCGACCTTCGGTGATTCTCAAGTTCCGCGTGAGTACCTCTTGGCCGTGACTTCCAGGCGTATCACTGTTGTCAGGACCAAAGTGCTCGTATCTTCATCCTTGTCGATTAACAGGTCAAATCGACTGGCACGCTTTGGATATCGATTCGAGTATTAGCCCTTTGTGTTTGCAGATCCACTTTTGCATCAACACATCTTTTGGCATGCTCGGTGGGACAAATCAATCCGATCAATATGTTCAATCCCGAGATCAATTCAGGGAACATTATCGTGGTATCAGAAGATCTTAAGGAAGAGCAGAGGCAGGCTATGGAAAAGGCTATAGAAGAATACAGGTAGCTTTGTCTGAAATCGTTTAGCCTAAACAAGAGTGGACAAGTCAACCAGAAGCAAGATTTGTCGTTGCCTCGGCAGGTTACCTTTGACTCCAATCCTGGTAAACTTCAAGAGATGGTTAATTCTGCAGTAAATCATGCTTTGATTAATCATTCCAATGTGCTGTCCAATACTATTCATAATGTTGTGGTTCGAACTCTCAAAGAAGGACAAGCGTCACCGCATTACGTTGGGCCTGCCTATCACCAACCAGAGCCGGCATCTGTCAATACTACATCAACTCCCTTGGCCGTTGTGGGTACAGAAGTTACTTCTCCTCCAGTATCGGTAGGCTTACCTAATATTCAATCTACACCGATACGATCAGATCTGGTACTACCAGGAGGACGAGTTTAGCTTAATACAGATCTATCGGCATCAACTATGTCAGGCCCTGTGTCTCAGAATAGCCAGATTCCTGCTAATTGGTGGGGATATGGTATGCCTCCAGAGTCATCTGCTTTCAATCCTAGGTTACCTCAAGTGTTTGATGCAGTCGGAAAAGCTCCTATACCATCGGCTGTTTCGCCGATGGCTCAAGTGCCTCAATATGCCACAACAACTACTGTGCAACCAACTCTAGGAGGTTTCCAGATGCCTTTGGTTCAAACACCCAATTCAAGTCCATCGGCAAGCTTACTGCCGATGCAGCAGAAAGCCCCTGCTATGAGTCAAACTGGGGTTCAGTTCATGCCTCAAGCTGGTTATAATTATCCAACAATGTCAGCAAATTATCAGCCATCGGTAAGTTTTGTACCGATGAGTTTTAATAATGGTTGGTCAAGACAGTTACCTATTCAACATACAGTTCAGCAAAATCAGCAGGTTGCAGGGATTCAATAAGGTCATATGCAAGCTGATTTCTAGAATCAAGCATCGGCAGCTCAGCCGATGAATCCTTTCCAATAGGTTAATGGACCACAAGTAACGGCAAATATGCCGATTGCTGGAGATCATGGGCCACAAAGATATGTGGAGGGATATCAGCAGGCACCTCCTGTAGAAATTCAGCCAGTTCGTTAGCAGGAGGCTGATGCTTTTTGGGCCGATAAGATAGCAGAAATTATGAAGGATCGGTTTGGGATAAAGCCCAAGGTCAATACTTATTCTTATCAGACTCCATACCCTCCTGCATATGATTTAATTCCTCTCCCAAATCGGTACAAGGTACCAGATTTCACTAGATTCTCTGGGCAAGATGATACATCAACAATGGAACATGTCAATCGCTTCATTATTCAATGTGGAGAGGCAGCTAGCAGAGATGAATTAAGAGTTCGATTATTTTCATCATCTTTGTCTAGATCGGCATTTACATGGTTCATTTCATTACCACCAAATTCTATTATTACTTGGGTTGATCTAGAAAAACAATTTCATAAGTATTTCTTTGCTGGAATCCATGAAAAGAAGCTTACCGATTTAGTAAAATTGAGACAGCGTAATAATGAATCGGTAGAAAGCTTTGTGCAAAGGCTACGAGATGTAAAAAATAAGTGCTACAGCCTAGTGCTGGATGATTGGCAGCTTGCCGATCTAGCTTTCCAAGGGTTATTGCCACATCTTAAAGACAGATATGCTTCTCAGGAGTTTGAAAGCCTCAGTCATCTTGTGCAAAGGATCTCTGATCAAGATACTAGGGTTTTTGAACCTAAAAAGAATTGGGGTAAAAAAGTATCATTTGTTGAAGAAGTAGGAGATTCTGATTCTGATGAAGAACCAGTTATTGGCTTAGCTGAGTGGGTTAAGAATAAAAAGCCGATATCTTGTCCCTTTGGTCAGAAAGAGCCAGAAAAGTTTACCTTTGATATCACCAAGGCCGACAAGATATTTGATCTTCTGCTTCAAGAGGGCCAAATTAAGCTGTCACCTAATCATGTGATCCCATCAGTAGAAGAGTTGAAGAAGATCTTGTACTACGAATGGCACAATGCAACTTCACACAGTACAAATGAGTGCAAGATGTTCAGGCAACAGTTACAATCGGCTATTGAATCTAGGAGAATTAAATTTGGTACTTCCAAGGCCCAGAAGCCGATGAAAATTGATCAACACCCTTTTCCAGCAAATATGTTGGAGGCCAAAGGGAAGACCAAGGTATTGACATCAGAGGCTGCTGAGAAAAACACATCAGTGGATCCCCAACATCGGATAACTACCGATGATGCAAAAAGTAAGGGTTTGCTGGGAGAAAGCAGTAGTTCCAAAAACCCTCCTCGACCTGGCATTGTGATTACCCATCGAAGGCAGCAGGAGGGTTGGCGTCAGCGTAAGGACCGATATCGACAACAGCAAGAAGAGAGACGTCGGGAAGAATGGTATCGGCATAAAGATCATTGGAGGTGCCCGTTTTTCATCCATTGCTGGGAAGAAGGTATTAAATTGCCAACTGTTGAAAATTGCCCTGAGTGCAATGGTTATTATGGGGTCAATCGGTCAGAAAGGAGGTTTCAACCTGGCAATCAGGGTTTATTTATCAATGAGCCGATCAGAGGCAGAGCATCAGTGCATGATCGGCTAGGGGGGCAGACTTAGTGTACATGAAAGGCTTGGTAAACGCGCTGGATATTTTCCAAGGAATCAAGAGGAGCTTGAGGAGATGGCAAACGCAAGAGTTCCCGATGAAGAAATATTCTATAGGGACCCTAATATACGCCATGTAGAATCAACTGGGACCTATTATCAGCCGGTTTGGAAAACCAAGTTTCCTCTATGGTGCCCGGAGGGTCTGACAAAGACACAGAAAAGGAGGATGCAACGTGAGCATCAGGAGGATTTATACCGAGAGGAAAATTCCTCCAATGAGAGGTCCGGTCATCAGCAGTGGCAGGTAAAACACAAAAATAAGGGTCCATCAGCAGATGTTAATATGGTATTCATGTTGCCGATGGAGTTTTTGGCACTATCTGATAATGAGGAAGAAGTTGTTCTCTCTGATCAAGTAGCTCAGTTGACACTAGATCCAATGATGGCTGTTTTTGAGAAACCTACCGATGATGAGAGACAGCATCTTAAGGCTTTATTTATGAAAGGCAGAGTTGATGGGCAGCCTGTATCTAAGATACTTATCGACGGAGGGGCTGCGATTAATATTATGCCATATGTGATGTATTGGAAACTTGGTAAGGGAGATCAAGACTTGACCAAAACCGATATGATGCTGAAGGATTTTGAAGGCAATGTGTCACCGGCTAAAGGGGCAGTATGCGTTGAATTGACCATCGGCAGCAAAACCTTGCCGACAACGTTCTTTGTTATTAATGGCAAGGGTGCATATAATCTGCTTCTAGGGAGGGATTGGATTCATGCTAATTGTTGTGTTCCTTCTACAATGCATCAATGCCTCGTACAGTGGATTGGGGATAAGATTGAGTTTGTCCCTGGTGATTCTTCTTATATCATCGCATCGGTAGAATCAGATACTTATGAGCGAACTAAATGCATATCCGGAGAAGTTTGGGAAAAAGAGTTCCTTAGAATTGCTGATTATGAAATTCCACCAATCCAAGCAGTCGGTTCTAAAGAAGAGTTTTAATAGATAGGTTTGCCAATGATGGAAAATTAGGTCAAGGGTTCACATCGGCAGATGATTTAGTAGAAGTAGATATTGGTGATGGCGATTGGCCAAGACCTACTTTTATTAGTGCTAAGTTAGATTCCAAGTGTAAGCAGCAAATAACTGATTTGTTAAAAGAGTATAAAGATTGTTTTGCTTGGGATTATACTAAGATGCCTGGATTAGACCGATCGATAGTTGAACATCGATTACCTATCAAATCTGGATTTCGGCCACATCAGTAGCCAGCGCGCCGATGCAACCCTAATATACTTCCTGACATTAAGGCCAAGATAACTAAATTAATTGAGGCAAAGTTTATTCGGTAGTGTCGATATGCAGAGTGGATCTCTAATGTGGTTCATGTTTATAAGAAAAATGGAAAACTTTGTGTTTGTATTGATTTCAGGAATCTCAACAAAGCCACACCGATGGATGGCTATCCAATGCTGATTGCTGATTTGTTGATTGATGCTACAGCCAGACATCAAATTATCAGCTTCATGGATGGTAATGCAGGTTATAATCAAATATTCATGGCTGAAGAAGATATTCCCAAGACTGCTTTCAGATGTCTAGGTCATGTAGGGTTGTTTGAGTGGATAGTCATGATGTTTGGTTTGAAAAATGCCGGCGCTACTTATCAAAGAGCTATGAACTTTATTTTTCATGAATACATCAGCACATTAGTGGAGATCTACATTGATGATGTAGTGATTAAGTCTGGAGATATCACAAAACATCTAGCCGATCTATGAAAGATACTGGAGTGCACAAGGAAGCATGGATTGAAGATGAATCCTAATAAATGTGCATTTGGTGTATCAGCAGGTCAATTCTTGGGTTTTATGGTGCATCAGCAGGGCATCGAAATCTGTAGGAAGTCTATTGATGCAATTAACAAGGTGGTTGCTCCTGCCAATAAAACTGAATTGCAATCTTTGATCGGTAAGATTAATTTCATTAGAAGATTCATATCTAATCTGTCGGGTAAGATCAAGGCTTTCAGTCCATTACTTAAATTGAAAGCCGATCAGGAATTTGTATGGGGAGCTGAGCAGCAGTTAGCCCTAGATGAAATTAAGAAATATTTAACAAATCCTCCAGTGCTAGTTCCACCTCAACACGGGAAACCTTTCAGGTTGTATTTGTCAACTAATGATACCGTTATCGGTTCAGCTCTTATTCAAGAATTTGAAGGGAAAGAACGTGTTATTTATTATTTGAGCAGAAGATTAGTGGATGCTGAGACAAGATATTCGGCCATCGAAAAATTATGTCTGTGTTTATACTTTTCTTGTGTCAAATTAAGACATTATTTGTTATCTGCCGAATGTACGGTCATATGCAAAGACGACGTAGTCAAGTACATGCTGTCGATGCCGATATTAAGTGGTAGAATCAGCAAGTGGATTTTAGCATTATCAGAATTTGAACTACGTTACGAATCGACTAAGGCAGTTAAGGGGCAGGTTATGGCTGATTTTGTCACTCAGCATTGTAATACAGTGGACTCTCTGGAGGTTGCTCCTTGGACACTTTTCTTTGATGGGTCCACATATGGTGAAGGAGCAGGTATCGGCATTGTGTTGATTTCACCTCAAGGAAGGAAGTATGAGTTTTCATTGCCGATTGTTGCTACATCAACAAACAATCAGGCTGAATACCAAGCCTTGATAAAAGGGTTAGAATTGCTAAAGGAGATACGTGCCGATGCTGTTGAAATCTTTGGTGACTCTATGCCAGTTATAAATCAATTGGCTGGGATTTATGAATGCCGAAGTGAAGTTTTAATTTCGTATTATGAAAGATGTTTGCAATTGTTGAAAGGGTTTAGAGATTTTCGTCTTGAACATATTTCTCGACTGCATAATGAAGAGGCTAATCAACTAGCTCAGCATGCTTCAGGGTATCAGCCTATTCAGGAAGTGCTAACATCGGCAGTCGATACCGATGACTGGAGAAAGGAGATTGTCGATTATTTAAAAGATCCATATAAAAAGGTTGAAAGACGTATAAGGTTCCAAGCTACCAAGTATGTGCTCCTCGATGATGAATTATATTATTGAACTATAGATGGAGTTTTACTCAGATGTGTTAGCAGTGATGAATCGAAAAGCTTGATGGGTGAAATTCATGAAGGAGTGTGTGGAGCGCATCAATCAGCTTTCAAGATGAAGTGGATGATCAAAAGGAATGGATACTATTGGCTGACTATTCTTGAAGATTGTTTTAAATATTTTAAAGAATGTCAGGGGTGTCAAAAGTTTGGTAATATTCAAAGAGCGCATGCATCGGCTATGAACCCTATAATTAAACCTTGGCCGTTTTAGGGATGGGCTATCGATCTCATCGGTCAGATTTATTCGCCATCGAGCAAAGGACATAAATTTATTCTAGTTGCTACCAATTATTTCACAAAATGGGTTGAGGCAATTCCTTTAAAAAAGGTGACATCGGCTAATATGATCAATTTTGTGAAAGAGCATATTGTTTACCGATTTGGTATTCCTCAAACTATGACTACCGATCAGGGTACTATGTTTACATCGGGAGAATTTGATGAGTTTGCTGTAGGTATGGGAATTAAAGTTTTAAATTCTTCTCCATATTATGCTCAAGCTAATGGTCAGGCTGAGGCTTCTAACAAAGTGATCATCAAACTCATTAAGCGCAAAATTAAAGAAAATCCTAAGAGGTGGCATACAGTATTAAATGAAGCCTTGTGGTCATATCGGATGTCATGTCATGGTGCAACCAAAGTAACGCCCTATCAGTTAGTATATGGACACGACGCAGTATTGCCTTGGGAAATTAAAACTGGCTCTAGGCGAATACGTTCTCAAAATCAGCTGACAGCCGATGATTATGATACTCTTATGAAGGATGAGTTGGAAGATGTGGCGGGTCATCGGTTAAGGGCTTTAGTTAGCATCGAAGAAACTAAGAAAAGAGTAGCCAGATGGTATGACAAGAAGGTGAAGGTAAAGGAGTTTGCCGATGGAGATCTGGTCTAGAAATTGATTTTACCGATTGGGACTAAAAGTTCAAAGTTTGGAAAGTGGTCTCCTAATTGGGAAGGTCCATATCAAATAAATCAGTCTATTCCTGGTAACGCATATATTCTAGAAACCCCCGAAGGGGTTGTGTTTCCCAGAGCATTAAATGGGAAATATTTAAAGAAATATTACCCTAGTATCTGGATGGATGCATAAAAGTATAAGTGCCGATAACAGTCCTATCGGCTAGAATTATACAAGGATGTCAATGTCTCATAAAGCGCTGATGCAATAGACAAGATTTATAAGTTTAATAAGGATTGGATAGCCAATATCGCACGTAGGCGAATCTGGTCAGCTTCCTTCATTTCTTTGATGTCTTCATCGGCAGCACCCTCCATAGGCTTGAGTTTTTTCTTCATGGCCAAGGCTTTGCGAGCCTGGATGTCTCTTTCTTGCTGAAGGGCCTTGATGGCATTGGGTAGTTGGCTTTCTTCTTGTTGGGCATGAGTTAAGGCTGCCTTGACTTCTTTCAATTCAGCCAATAGAGCCATCCTCTTTGCCAATAAATCTAAGATTTTCTGCTTAAGTTCAGCGCCCAAAGTCTGCAAGTTGCCGATGCCCTTGTGCTTCTCATCGGCAATCTGTTTTAGTTGTAGCATCTCTTCTTTGAGTTGAGTCTGAGCTGCTCTATCGGCAATGCGTTGAGTAGCCCGTTGATATTGCAGTTGGCGGCTTTCTAAATGGGCTGCTGGGAAGAGTGCTTCTTCAACATCGGCAGGGACCTAGCCACGGATTGTTTTGAAAATTGCCTTTGCGGGGTCCGAGTCATCTACCAGTTGGGCGGTATCCTGCTGTAACAAGTCCAGGAGAGCTTCCAACTTGGACTTAATTTCTACCGATATTGTTCCCAGTGCAAGGGAAGAACTTGCTTCCTCTCCATCATCATCAGAAACGTCAATGGCAAAGGAAAATAGGCTATTTGGGGAGTCTTGTTCCTGAGAAAAAGAAAAAGAGGTCAGTTAAGGATAAGTATGAATATTATAAATTGACTAGGTCAATCGGCTTACCTATTTCAAGGCAATTTCCTATACTTGGCTAGAGGAAGCAGCCTGGAGTATGCCGTGTGGAAGATCGGCTGAGCTTGCCGATGGGATATCCTCTGTGGCCTCATTGGTGGTTGGCCCTTGGGGTATGATGACCGATGGTATGTCCTGTATAGGAGGATTAACTGCTTGCTTAGTTGCATCAACTAATTCTTGCCGGCTTGCAGACGTTGGGGCAGATGTGGGGATCGGCATCGACTTTTGTCATTTTGGCTGTGCCTCGGCATCTGTTAAGGCTTTGCGCTTTGCTTGGGCCTCAGCAACGGTTGGCTGGGGGGCATCGGCACTTGTTGGTTGTGGAGCTTGAACATCTGGTACGCTTGCCAATGTACCCATTTGTTGCTGCAAAACAAGTGTAAGGTATGATATTTAATAGATAAAATGTAAAATCAAAGGAATACCTCTGAAGGTTTGTCAAAGGTAGTGGTGCTTGATGTCGGAGGAATTGCCGATGACGATCCAGCAGCGGCTCTTACACCCTGATGATTAATGTTAATACAGTCTGTGATCGGCATGAGTAGAAATAAACAGGGTTGTTACCTTGAATGCCTTGATCAAGGTTGTAGCAGCAGCCAATGGAGTGGCCCTAGCTGTAGCCAATTTGGACTTGGAGGTGATGGTCTTGGCACGGGTCTTCTGGTGAGTCAAAGCAGCTAAGGTGGGGGCGTTGTAGCCGGTCAGTGATATCGGGGAAACAGGCCGAAGATCGAAGGGTTTCCCACTTTTGCTCATAGATGGTGCTAGGTTGTTAACCTGTCACAAGAAAGTTAGTTACTGATATATGAAAGGAAAAAGCAGAAGGGAGTTAAAAGAAACTTACTGCGTCATCGGGAATGGCGTATTCAGGGTCGATCATGTGCCGATATGTGTGAGCAGATGTTGCAAATAGTTGTTCCCTCCACTCTCGCCACCATTGCTTATATGATTCGGTGATGAAAGATGTTGGCGTCCAGATGGATAGATCGACATCTGTAGTATCGGCATTGGGGGAGAGTCGCACTACCCTGCTCCAATCTGTTCCGTAGGTGATTTTTTCTCTGGGTTTGATCACATCGGCAAAACAAAGTTTGATTGGCAGTTGCCCAAAAGTCAATTGACAGGATACTGCCGATGGATTGTAAAATTCATACATGATATTGGTGTTTTCCCCGCTACCGAATGTGTTTACTGGGATTGCCCTAGGAGTAATGATGGCCATCATGAGTTCATTATCCTGATTCAGAGTGTCATCGGCAAAGTTGAAAAGAAGGGGGAATGTGTTTTCTTCGTCAATATAAGGTACCCAGGCCCTATGATCATGAGAAAGACCATTGTAGAAGCTTTAGAAGAATCTGCCAATCTGGTCTTCATTGGCCTCTGTTCTAGGGAGGACAATTATGGCTTCACCAAAATTGAGGGTGAGCATGTTGCCGATTCCTCATCCCCAAGCACGTGGTCTTCAGCAATTTCTCATGGGAATTGTTGGGCAAAGAAGTCCCATTGCAAACGTTTGTGCATATGGGCATTCAGCCATATGTTGATAAACCACCACGGGCCTCCTAAGTTGCCGATGGGTTCACCAAGCAAAAGTTTCTGAGACACTTGATGAAGAAGATGATAAGTGGAGCTCAGAAGGTATCGGCCAAGAGGGAACCTTACACCATTGGCCAAGAGTTCAGCCACGGGGAGGAAGGCGTTGGTTGGTCCTACTAATCGACCACAGAAGATAAATTTTTCTAACCACATATTCAAGAATGTGGCATGTTCCTTCTGGTTAACTGTCCCAGTCCTCTGGCATTCTTGAATATATCCCGTCCAACCGCCGATGTTGCAGGTATTCACCCTATATTCAGATTTTCTGCCATAGATGAAGCCTTCATCGGCAGTTGAAATGTCCAAGCTAGTGAGCATGTAGACATCGGCAAGTGTGGGAGTAGCTGGGCCATGTCCAAACATAAAAGTGTTTGTTGTGTCTGACCAGAAGTAAGCAGCTGCAATCATCATTGACTCATTCCTTTGCATATCGGCAATGGATAGCCTAATGCATTGGTCTAGCTTCCGTTCTGCCCAGTGTACTTGCATCGACCTGTTGACCCTCAAGTACCAATCTTTCCACCCTTTGGTGGTTTTGGGCCAAGATCGGAATGTATCTTTCCATAAATTCAGAGAGAAATTTTGGGCTCTAAAAGGGATTCTGTTAACCTCTGCATTAATCAGATTAGTTGGATCTGGGTTGCCCATTGATCCTAGGCATTGGAAATGCGGCTGATCGGTTGGAATAACTAATTTGTTGCGAAGTTCCTAAGTTTAGAGGATCCAAAGAACAAAGAAAAAGAGAAAAAATTACCAACTATATGAACTCGTAAAGACCAGAGGAATCGAGGTAAAAAGTAACAGAAGTGGAATGAACCGCAGGGACGTCGAAGTTGATTGCCATTATCTTGAGGTAGATGGGGGCACGAGCTAGAGACTCGAGGTTGACGCTGGAGAAAAGTTCTTATTGGTTGAGGTTGCGCAGTTGTTCGTCGGAGTCACCGCCGGAAAGAGAGAATGCTAAAGATTGGAGTCTAGGGGTAGAAGACGAGCATTCTAGAGAAATCTATTTATAAGCCGCTTGGAGTAGGGGTATTCTAGACTTATCTCTATGCTGTGCGCATGTGGGTCGAGGTGGTTCAGATGGATATGGTAACTATTCACACAATGATCAAGGGATTGTACAGATGATTTGATGGCAAGTAATCATGACTTGGAAGAGATCTCAGTACAGGATATTTTAATTCTGAAAATGGTGGCATTATTATGTTAGGATCTTGCCGATGGATTATTGTTTCGGTATCTTAACCATAATCAGGGCAAGAGTGGTTGGAAATTGTGCGATATTTACTGAGGTGCGTGGATCAGGACTAGATGTGATTAGATTTGATAACAGATCAAGTTTTGGCTTGGAGGATGAGTTACGGTAATTGGGCGAAGGCAAACGTTATCTGGAGTAAATTTCAGAGCATTAATGGTTTTATACTCTAAAATTGGGGGGCATGCGTTGACACCATTTTTTGCACGTGTCAAAATGATCAGAGTGGGCTAATCGGTAGGAGGAAAGTTACTGTATATGCTGACAGTCGATGAAAATCAGCTTGTAAAGATGGTTGCCGATGAATGGTGGTGATCGATGGAAAGGTTGATTTAGACTCGGGCGTTGCCGATAAGGTTAGAGATGTTATTGTCGATGCTGATGAAGGAAGGCTTGAAAACTACTGCCGATGAAACAGGAAGTATGCCGATGGAAAGGAGGTCGGTGAGAATTCCATCGTAATTGAGGCGGACAGGGAAATAGATAGGAGTTGATTTCCTTTTCTATATTTGTTAGAGTATGATTCATGTAAGAGTCACGTGTTTCCTTAGATATGGACTTGGTGTCCTAGTCGTATTTGGTTATGTCTCATTAGATCAGGGTATAAATATAGATTGAGGGGCAATGTAATAAAAAAAATCAATATCAAAACCAATTTTTACTCCTATTTGCATCTACTTACTTTTTGGTGACTTCGTCAATTTGCATATTTTTCCTTTTTATGAGTTCTCATTGATTCGGCGAGTTGCATCGCTTCAGTGTGACCTTCGGCGATTCTCGAGTTCCGCGTGAGTACCTCTTGGCCATGACTTCCGGGCGTATCGCTGTTGTCAGGACCAAAGTGCTCGTATCTTCATCCTTGTCGTTTAACAGGTCAAATCGACTGGCATGCTTTGGATATCGATTCGGGTATTAGCCCTTTGTGTTTGCAGATCCACTTTTGCATCAACAAAATTTAGCGAGAAGAGATGGTTGGACGTCTCCCTGAACCAATTGTCCTGAGTTAGGGCTATTGTATTGCTTGGGGATTCGAACCAAGGTTGCCAGCTGTACGATTCAATCATCCTACCACAGTAAGCAACGATATATGTTTTAAGAAATTAATATGTTTTAAATATGCTAGTACACAATATATTTTTCTGATATGTATATATATGTGTTTCTTAAATCGTTTGGTTTGAAGAGACAATCTCAAATTTTGGGGTTGAGGGAGTGGATTTTGAGACCTTTGATGTAGATAATGCTCGATTGGTCTAATGTCGAATTGGCTTTTCCATCACCGCTAGGAGGGGTATAAGTATTGTACCAATCTTAGAGGTGGGAGTAAAGGCACCTAAAAAGAAAATTGCAATTAAATATGCTGTCATTGCATGTTTGAATAAGCTTGCGAATATTGGGTACACCCTACCTACACTATCCTCTTTGATGATACAAGTAATAGATGTGGGCTGGTATCATGATGTTGTGGGCTTCTGTGTAAGGATTGCTCGAACCAACTGAAATGATGTGCTAAAGTCAAAGTCAAACTCATAGCTTATATTTAGATTTTTTGTTATTGGAAAGCTTTGTTCTCATATTCATTTTTTCTGTCAACACTTACAGGTTGAGGACTATGACTTAAACTATGCAGGTTGTAGCTTTGAAGCCATTCTAAACCAGACAATGTATGCATTGGGTTTTGATTGGAAATATGCCGATGAATGGCCAACACTCACTACGGAAGGATTTTAGGAAAAGCTGATTATGACTAAGAGGGGATCATCTGACCCACCAACTTCTCAACCACCGCTTTCCATCATTAGTGGACCATGTGCTCGTACTTTTGAAGCAAGAGAGAGTGCACTACTTAATGCGTTGCTCTACATCAAAGATATTTGTGGATACCGGATCGGTGACCTACATTTCACCAAGTACATAATATGATGTAGTCAAACTTGGCAATGATCTACTTGCGCTTGCATGAACTTGGTGTGTAATTGAACTTTAGGGTGTACTTGGACATCTAGTTTGTAATGACTTGTTTTAAATTATTATGGTTTGTATGAACTTGATGAGTGGGGATGATCATTGTAATATATAAGCTCTTACTTAATTAGTCTCATTCTTATTTATGGATGACTTACACTAGTATAGCATAATACGTGTACAAAAACTATTTGAAATGAAAACAAATTGAATGGAAAGAAACTATAAAAGAAAAAAGAAAAAGAAAACAAAAAAGTGATATTTAGTCCCGGTTGGTTATACCAACTGGGAAAGGAGGAGGTCGCCCCCTTTAGTCCCAGTTAGCATAAGTAACTAGGACTAAAAGGCCCCATTCGATCCCGGTTCCCAGTTAGGAAACTAGGACTAGAGGGGGTTTCCCAACCGGGACTGCAACTCCGTCCTACACTAGTGAATTGGAGATATTTCTAGAGGTGCACAAACAAGATCAAGATTGGCATCATTTTGTGAGCATTTCTCATTTGTATTATCCATTGAACCAAAGAAGATAGAAGAAGCATTGAAGGATGTTGATTGGGTCAATGCTATGCATGAAGAGCTAAAGAACTTCACTAGAAATCAAGTATGGGAGTTAGTTGAAAGACCAAAGAACCACAATGTGATTGGAACCAAATGGGTCTTTAGAAACAAGCAAGATCAAGATGGGATAGTAGTAAGGAACAAAGCAAGATTGGTAGCACAAGGTTACACTCAAGTGAAAGGTCTTGACTTTGGAGAAACATATGCCTCGGTTGCTAGATTGGAAGCAATTAGAATCTTGCTAGCCTATGCTTGTGCCCACAACATCAAGCTCTATCAAATGGATGTGAAGAGTGCATTCTTGAATGGCTACATCAATGAGTTGGTTTATGTTGAGCAACCACCCAGTTTTGAAGATGACAAGGAACCCATCCATGTGTACAAGCTAAGAAAGGCATTGTACGGATTGAAATAAGCACCTAGAGTATGTATGAGAGGTTGAGAGCTTTTGTCCTCTCTAAGGGATTCAAGATGGGAAAGGTTGACACCACTCTTTTCACCAAGAAGATTGGAAATTACTTGTTTGTGTTGCAAATCTATGTTGATGATATCATATTTGGATCAACCAATCAAGACTTTTGTGAAGAGTTTGGGAAGATGATGGCCAATGAGTTTAAGATATCCATGATTGGAGAGTTAAGTTACTTCCTTGGTCTTCAAACCAAGCAAATGAAGAATGGTACATTTGTGAGTCAAGGCAAGTACATCAAAGACATGCTCAAGAAGTTTGGAATGGATGATGCCAAGGCAATCAATACACCAATGGGAACAAATTGCAATTTAGATAGTGTTGCAAGTGGCAACATGGTGGATCAAAAGTTGTATCGGTCTATGATTGGAAGCCTACTCTATGTGACCGCATCAAGGCCGGATGTCATATTTAGTGTGTGCATGTATGCAAGATTTCAAGCCTCACCAAGAGAAAGTCATTTGAAGTCTACAAAGAGAATATTGAGGTACTTGAAGCATACATAAAATGTTGGTTTGTGGTATCCCAGAGGAGCAAAGCTTGAGTTAGTTGGCTATTCGAACTCTGATTATGCGGGATGCAAAGTGGAAAGAAAGAGCACATCAGTTATATATCAACTATTGGGAAGCTCACTTGTTTCTTGGTCATCAAAGAAGCAAAACAGTGTTGCATTATCAACCGTCGAGGTCAAATACATATCTACCGATAGTTGTTGTGCACAAATTCTTTAGATGAAGGCCACCTTGAATGACTTTGAAATCAAGTTCAAGAAAGTGCCATTGCTATGTGACAATGAGAGTGCAATCAAACTAACCAACAATCCGATTCAACATGTAAGAACAAAGCACATTGATGTCCACCACCATTTCATTAGAGATCATCAACAAAAAAGGGACATTTCAATTGAGAGTGTGGGCACCAAAGATCAACTTGCCTACATATTCACCAAGCCAATTGATGAGAAAATGTTTTGCAAGCTAAGGAATGAGTTGAACATATTGGATTTCTCAAATATGTGTTGATGCACCCCCACTTATATGACATGCCTCACCTTCAAGCAAAGCAAGGTAAAATTGTTTGACATGATATACATCATTTGCTAAGGACTTATTTAGTGCATCTAGTCATTCCTATCATGTCTTAGGCTCATTCATAAAAATCAAATGAATTTAATGCTTGTATGGTACCATTATTGCTTATGTGATTGACTTGATCTAGTGGTAGCATATGACATGTTTGTGGGCTTGTGAACCTAGTGTTTAATCTAGAAAATGAGCTATAAGTGTTTAACTCAACATTGTTAAGATAACCCTTGAAATGAGGCGTGAAGAAGCTTGCCGTTGGATCAAACCGAGTTAAATGTCTTTGGCAAATGATATAGATTGAACCAAATTTGGGAAAATGATCCTCACTTTCACCCTAACCTATCTAAAATTGGGGCTCACCTTTTGTGGTCATTGATGCCAAAGGGGGGGAAATAGTTCACAAAGATAAGATAGGATGATAAAATAAGATAGGATAACAAAGGGGGAGATATAAGCGATAGGGGGAGTGTCGGTGTTTTGAATCACCGGCTAGTAAATTTCTAGTTTGCGCATCTGACATGGATGGCTGTGCTCGGAGGACACAAGGATTTATACTAGTTTGGGTGAAATGTCCCTACGTCTAGTCTACTGTTGCTCGTGTTATCGGCACTTGGTTTGTAGTAGGGGTAACAAATAGGCGAGAGAGGGAGAAGGTCCTAAGTCTCTAGTGAAAAGAGTGAGTCTGGTTGAGCTCTCTGTCTACTGCCGAGCGCCTAAGCCTTTCGCCGCTCAGCCATCTCAGATGTGTGTGTCTACCCCCACCCTATGGAGTGCCCTGCTTTCCCTTTTATTGATGAAGGGGAGATGAAGGTTACATAGGAGAGAGAGAGACGAGGAGAGGAAGGCCGCAGGGATTGCAATGTCTTCCATCTCCTTTATGCGGGTCCTACTAGCCCTATAGATGACGATGGGGATGGCTCCACATCATGGCCCTGTTCATCACTAGCGCCGTATGTGGATGGTATGGCTCGCTGATGCCTCTGTTGGAGGTCGTACGGGGATAGGTAGCACAACACCAGCACGCCCGATGCTGTTGGAGATGTGCGTCCTCAGAAGTTGCCCGTCATGGCCACGGGTCACGTCAAGACATGCCTACTCCCCTTCTGGCGTCATAAGTTTGACTCTGGACTCATACTTTTAGACCCATAGTAGTTGGGAGCAGTACAGACCTCTATCAGGTGCTGTAATAGAACTGTCCAATTTATAAGAGCACAAGTACAAAAATGATCACCGAAATGATCAAATTCGCGCACTTGAGCCCATATAAACCCGATAGTCAACTGAAACCATGAAGGATTTCAAACCAACTTGCATACAACCAAGATCGCAGTGATTTAACATAACACATCACATGTTACAACATTTCACAAACAATTTGCAAATAGATTACAACACATCAGAGTCATAGTTATTACAAACCAAGTCTTGTAAAGTAGCGGAAGCAAATAGTTTAACTCACACACACGAGTTCAAATACAAGTACCAGCTTGCTGATCACATCCCACAAAAGCATTCGGATAAGATAAACAGAGATCATGCCTGTGATCTAGTCTTCGTCACCCACGGGGTGGAGACAGTACTTATAGAAGCCCTAATAAAGAAGGCCATCTGCAACAAGAGGGAATAAACCCTGAGTACGAGAATGTACTCGACTAGACTTACTCATTAGAAACCAAAAATAATTGACACCAAGGATCATGCATAGCTTAACTTAGTGGATCTGACTGACACTTCCTTTTTGCGAAAAAGCATAAGTAATAATGATCAACTCTTAACCTGAGCTAGAAGTGACTTTTAGCCATTAACCTGTCATATATATTAGCACTTGTACTAAGCAATCACTTGAGTAAGATGCAAACATTATTAACCATAGCAGGTATAAATTGTGGCAACATTATCATCATTCTCCATTTAACTATATCGTTAAATTAAGTGAATCTACGTTGCCGCTGCCCTATCAAGTTCTCACTATCTGGGAGAGACGGCGATTCGAATCGATTCCTATCCAGCTAGAGGGGTATTCCTAACACAAACCCTGCTTCCCCCGTTGAGGTCGCAAACAAGTCACCTTTGGTACAATTCAGGAGTCGCGAGTACGATCAGTGCTGCAAAATCAGAGAACCACTCTGCCATGAGTGCTTGGTGACTTAACCCGCCCTTGGGCTTACACCAATGGCTCTCTGCACATCCTTACTGCCATCCAGATTGTGACCAACTGCTCGTGATCTTGGCCTAAGTCGAGCTACTAGGCTTCACGGTTGGAATGACTTATCTGGCCAGCTAAGTGTTAGGCTACATTCAACATGACATGAGGACGTACAGCGTATCGGTCCTTAAACGACACAGACGGAGTCACTATGTCCAAACCTACACAAAACTCCGCCCGGTCTTAATTCATTATTAACATGGTTCTTTTCCATGATAGCAAATATAGCCAACCGTGACCCACCTCATCCTAAAGCTTGCAGGTGATAGGAAATCACCCGACTTCTACCGCACTAAGCATGGCTAAGCATTTAACCCATTCCTGAACTTAAATAGGATTCAAGTGCGATATCTGGACAAGGATAGATATATAAAGCAACAATTGGTTCCAACCAATTCCTATACTTAATGCATCAGCAACGATAAAAGATACTCAAGATATTTGTAAAAACATGGAAGACTTAGAATGCTCTGGGGCTTGCCTTTTAGGAAAGAGGATGGGTGGTGGTCAGGGCACTTGGGCAACTCCTCGGCGTCTGCTTCGTCGGTTGCCTAAACCTCGGGCTCCTCCTCCTAGCTCACTCCCTCGAACTCCAGAAGTGTCACTCCCTCTGGCACACCTATTGTATGTATGCGCAAGATAAATATCATGGATGCACATGAACGAAGTTAGGGATGCTCGGGGAATGCATATGCTTACTACAGTCCACATATTCTAACTTAAGCTCTATTCAAATCACTTTAACTTACCAAGTTTATACGACCTAATGTACAATTGCTCATCTTCAGTTAAGGACCTAGCACCTGCACCTAAGCATGTTCTCAAGTTAGGCTAGCACCTAAACAATCAACAAGAACACTGCAATAAAGCATACACACAAACATTCGTATTTTAGCAAAATAGGGACTATACAGCGATATAGTAGACTGATCATAACTGGAGATCCCCAAATCAAAATGACACGCAACTAGATAATTTGGAAAGCTTATAAAATTTCCTACAATTCATTTTCAAACCTCGAGGCATGATTCCAACCTTTACTAGGTCGAATTTACATAAATGCATAATCAGGTCTAAACAAGACAGAGAGCAAGCAAAACTGTGATCCAACTTTGAACGACTGTAACTCCGAAACTACTAGGCCAAATAGCACCAAATTTTAACAGGAGCTAGATACATAAGTTATCTACAACCTTTGTATTCACATGATTCCCAGAAAACCAAATTATCATGGTGAACTTTGCAAAGTTCCCAGAACTGTCCAGAAAGACATAATGCAAGAAAATAATTATTAACTTATGTTGCAAACACATAAATGGACAAAACCAACTTTACTAACTCATCACACATATCAAAAGAACACCAGAAAGTAAGGTGTTCACCACCAATTCATTTTTAATGCCTTTCTTAATTTATTTAATTATTTAAGAGGAATAATAAACATATATGAAAACTGCACCAATTAATCTACAAAAATTACAGTAGGTAGTACATGCTCCAAGTAGGCTACTGTAAAAATGTCACCCAAAGTTACCAATAGAAACATCCTACACAGAAATAACAAGGCAGTGAGGTGGATTTTGGCCTAAATTAGAAACCCTATTGAAAAGTGTCAAACAAAGGAAGCAATATTTTTCTTAGCATCCTTAAGGTACTAGGGCAACCTCCAATAAATTTCATGGTCATTGGATTCATAGATTAATTATTAAAATTCACACAAAGATCATCTATTGATAAAAGGGAAATTAATAACTCAAAAACTATTCATGCACTAACTCTGAAATTTTTACCAGAGCTTCTACTCATCAAGAAGAGATCACCATATCAATTTCATAATTTTTGGAGCACAAGAACTCTAGATATTAATTAAATAATTTTGCATTCATTTAAAAATACATTTCAAGTTTCAATTGAATTCTTCCAGAAACTTTATTACAAGTGTTCATGTTATATTTTTCCTAAATACTACACTTCACCAAGATCCTAACAAAATTGGAACCACCCAATTTGGATCTACCAAACTAGAGATATGAATTTTACAAAGTTGCATTCAAAACTGAAATAAATGAGCTATCCTTTTACTTAACAGTCACTGACAGCCGAGGTCCACCCCTCAGATGGGCCCGCATGTCAGTGACAAAAAAAATAGGCGCTAGATGCTCGGACAAGGTGCACATCGGCTTCTTGGGACCATGGCGGATCTCCCTATGCTACCTCTACCGGCTGCGGTGAAGTGGTCGAGTGTGGCCACGTGAGGTCACCGGCGGCGGCCATGGCGCGGCGGTGCTCGTCCATGTTCTAGCTTGGCTGGGCCGACATTGTCAGTAGCGTCAGCACCTGAGCATCTACACATGATGTAGAAGATGGGGCGAGAGCTAGGGAAGGAGGAGAGGTGCAGTACTGTGCTAGCCACGGTAGACTGCGAGCACGGCGGCGCTCCGGTGAGCTTTGGCTGGGGCGGATTTGGCAAAAGCCGCTTACCTAGAGCTCATGGAGCGGTGAGCTTGTGGTGAGCACGACGGTGCTGGCTATGGTGCAGCGGCGAGCTTGCATGAGCTCGGCGGAGCAAATGGCGATGGCGGTGGCTTCTCAGCGGCTCAGGCGTGCGCGGGTGGAGCAAATTCAGCAGGGGCATAGCCGGGGTGAGCGCGGGCGTGATGAGGTGTGCGACTGCCCAATGTGGCCTGGCCGAGCAGGACATCGGCGACGTGTGGCCTCCACATGGTGGCCGAGCTTTGACGCGGTCAACCACTGTAGGCCAATTCGATTCAGTCATCAGCGCTTGATAGCTCGACTGACAGCACAACTTGACTGCATTAAAACTCCTAATCCATGATGATCTTGGTTAAGGTGTAGTTGATAAAGTCATAGTACCAAGTGGGATCTTCAACTTTGCTAATTGGAGCTTGAGCTGGTTTGGCTTGGATAGGGAGATACAAGGCCCCAAACATCGATACATGAAACTAAAAATCAGCTCTCAGACTTAGAAATATTCTATCTCAGAAATCAGGGGTAAATTTCGTGTTGTGATCCAATTTTGAGCATGTTTTGCACATTTTCATGAGATGGTCATAAAATAACTTTTGTTCCTTATAAGATTTCCTACAACTTTTCTTAAGGGTTAATAGCCATGCAAACACTCTAAGCCATACTTTTTAAATAGTCAAACAAAGAGCTCTAGGGGTCAACATAAGTCAAACTATTACTTGGAAACATAATTAGGCAATATGGTCAACATGAACATTGTTCCTAATGACATTCTAAGTGTAGCTAAGTTGTTTAAGAGGATAATTAGCCACACCACACATTGATCACACCAAAATCAAGCATCACATGCATTGAAACAAGGAAAAACAAGTGAATTGCTACTTTTGTTTCAAAGCCATATTTCATGAGTTTATGGCATAGTACTAACTAACCATGTTTCACTAAAGTATGTGACATGTTTTTAAGAGTGAGTTGCACCTATTGCACTTGAGTGTTGCACACTATTCATTTCATAAAACAAACACACATGGAAATATAACAATATGTGGCAATGTTTCAAAAGCATATTCCAAACAATCTAGGCTCATGAATGGATGAATGATGCTTATGTTATGAAATGCAAGTGCAAATGTGGAAGCCAAACACCAGGGGTGTTACAACCCTCCCCCTTTATAGAAATCTTGTCCCGAGATTTGACAAGCATACCATTGTTGATAGAATTCCTTATAACCTTCCCTCAAATAATCTTCTCTTTCCCAAGTTGCATTGCGTTCACTACCCTAATTACTCCACATGACCTTGTAAAACTTGACCACCCAACTCTAAGTCACTCGCTCATGAGTGTCAATTACTCAGACCGGTTTATCTTCAAAAGTCAAATCAGATTCTAACTTGATATACCCTAGTGGAACTCTCTCTTCAGGGACACGAAGACATTTCTTCAACTGAGATACATGAAAGACATTGAAGATAGCACTCATCTCAGGAGGTAATTGGATCTTGTATGCTACCTTACCACTTTGTCCTATGATTTGAAATGGACTGATATATCTTGGCACAAGCTTTCACTTCACTCCAAGCATTGGACACTCTTCATGGGTGAGACTTTTAGATAAACGAAGTCTCCAACTTCAAACTCGATAGGTTTTCTACGACGATCAGCATAACTTTTCTACCTAGCTTGAACTGTGGCCATATGGGTTTGGATAGTATGGACTTGTTCTTTAGCTTCTTGAACAAAATCAATTCCATAATATCTCCTTTCACTGGCTTCAACCCAATTCAACGGGGTTCTACACTTTCGGCCATACAAAGCTTCAAACGGTGCCATCTTGATACTCTCTTGATAACTATTATTATAAGAGAATTTAGTTAGGAGCAACCACTTTTCCCATGAACCCTTAGACGAGATGACACATGCTCTCAACATATCTTCTAAGATTTGATTCACTCGCTTAGTTTGCCCATTGGTTTGCGGATGATAGGCAGAGCTTCTTACTAACTTAGTTCCCAATAATCCATGTAAGTGCTCCCAAAAGTGAGCAATGAACTATGGTCCTCTATTAGAGACAATAGTGCAAGGTACCCCATGAAGTCGGACTATCTGATTGAAGTACAACTCAGCATAATCAGTTGGACGGAAGTCTATGCGAACAGGAATGAAGTGTGCTGACTTGGTCAAACGGTCTACAATTACCCAAATGGAGTTAAAATTCCTCTGAGTAGTAGGGAGTCCAACAATAAAATCCATACTTATCTCCTCCCATTTCCAACCTGGAATAGAGAGTGGCTGAAGCAATCCAGCTTTCATGTGCATAGCTTTAACCCGACAACAAGTGTCACACCTAGCCACATAAGCGGCTATCTCTTTCTTCATCTTGGTCCACCAAAAACAAGGCTTCAAATCATGATACATTTTGTTACTACCAGGATGAATAGATAATTTAGAGGGATGTGCTTCGGATATGATTTGATTTCTAAGCTCTCTATCCTTTGGGACCACTAACCTATCCTTGAGCCATAACATGTCATTCTCATCTACCCGAAAATGCTTGGTTTCTTGCTCTTTCACCTTGCGCTTGATGTGAAACACACCTGGATCTATCTTCTGTAGCTCCATAATTTGCTCTGTAGAGTACAACTAACAGTGATGTTGTGAAGGACTACAGGATGTATGAATTTTGACAAATGGAGGTCACTTTCAATCAAAGAGTGGCAATGAGATTTCCTGCTTAAGGCATCCGCAACGATGTTTGCCTTGCTAGGATGATAGTGCACTTGGAGGTTATAATCCTTGATCAACTCGAGCCATCTTCTCTAACATATATTCAACTTAGGTTGAGAGAAGATGTACTTAAGACTTTTATGATTAGTGTAGATGTGGCACACATTGCCAAGCAAATAATGTCTCCAGACCTTCAAAGCATGAACAACTACAGCGAGTTCCAAGTCATGCATAGGATAATTCACCTCATGCTTCCGAAGTTGGCAAGAGGTATAAGTAATGACTCATCCTTTCTACATAAGAACACCTCCTAAACCTGTGCCGGATGCATCACAAAACACATTGAAAGGTTTCTCGATGTCCGGTTGCACCAAAACTAGAGCCAAAGTGAGAAGGGTTCATAGGGTGTGAAAAGCCACATCACACTAGGAAGTCCAGACAAACCTCGTGTCTTTTTTTAGCAACTGAGTCATAGGCTTGGCTATTTTAGAGAAATCCGAGATGAAGCGATGATAATAACCTGCCAGCCCTAGAAAACTCCGAACCTCGTGCACCAAGATTGGAGCCTTCCACTCCAACACTTCTTGCACATTAGTGGGATCCACCATAATTCCACCATCGGATAATATGTGTCCAAGAAAAGGTACCTCATGAAGCTAGAATTCACACTTGCTGAACTTTGCATAAAGCATGTGGTCACGCAATCTAGTGAGAACCACTCGCAAATGTTCAACGTGATCTTCTTCATTCTCAGAATAGACCAAGATATCATCTATAAATACCACCACGAATTTGTCCAACTCGGGCATAAACACCGAATTCATCAAATACATGAAGTGTGCGGGGGCATTGGTCAATCCAAAAGACATAACGAGATACCCATAAAGACCATATCTTGTAGAGAAGGCAGTTTTTGGAATATCCTCAGGCCAGATTTTGATTTGATGATAACTAGATCTCAAATCAATCTTGGAAAAGACTTTTGCTTTAGACAACTGATCAAATAAGATATCTATGCATGGCAGAGGGTACTTATTCTTGATTGTGACTACATTCAAAGGCCTATAATCTACACACATGCGTAGTGAGTGATCCTTCTTCTTCACAAAAATAGCTGGACACCCCCATGAAGATGAACTAGGATGGATAAGGCCTTTCTTTAGAAGTTCATTCAACTGGGTCTTAACTTCAGCTAGTTCATTGGGAGGCATTCTATAAGGTCTTCTAGATATGGGCGCTGTACTAGGTAGCAACTCTATCTTGAACTCCACCTCCCGATCCGAGGGCAATCTAGGCAAATCATCAAGAAAATCACACACTACTGGGATATCTGCAATAGCCTTTGCTTGCACCACATTTACCGCACAAGAGAGATTGATGTCCCTAGGTAGTTGCACTAGAAAACATTCCTGATTACTAGGATCTCTGAGCATGACTACTCTAGTCGATGTATCAATAAGCACCCCATGACTGCTCATCCAATTCATTCCTAATATCACATCAATACCTAGCCTCGGTAAAACTACCAGATCCACCTGATAACTTCGTCCCTCTACCTCAAGTTGCACACCCCCGACAACTAGCTTTGTGGGGATATTACCACTGGCAGCCCTAATATAATAACCCTCACCCTCTATAGTGTATGTTTTCTGTTTAAACTTGGATGCAAATGTGGGGCTCATAAAAGAATGGGAAGCACCCGAATCAAATAGTACACTGTAGGGTGTTGATCAACTAGAAACTTACCAGCAGTGACTACCTCTCCTGAAGGAATATCAGCAATATTAGTGTAGTTTACCTACCCCTAGCGGCCACCTTGGTTGTTATTCTTCTTAGGGTAAGGACACTTCCTTACCCAGTGACCTAACTTGTTGCAGTTCTAGCATGGCATGTTGCTTGGAGGAACATTGGAGCTGCCTGGACTAGTAGTGCCCTTTGGAAGAGCAACTATAAAAGCCTTGCAAAATTCAGTCTTGCCTAGATTCTTCTTCAGCGGTGGGCAGAACTTAATAGCTGATGCTAGAGGACGGAATGGAGCCTTAGATGTGACTGGAGCTTTGGGCTGTGAGGCACCCGCCTCGTAGGCTCTCTTGTGATTCTTTGAAGTAGCATAAATAGCATCGTTGTTTTCTTGAGATAAAGCATCACTAACAAACTCATTAAAGGTAGCACACTTACAATTTCCCAGATTCTTCATTAACTTGGGGCTAAGTCCCCACTTGAAACTAGCGATCTTCTTGGCATTAGTGTCAACAAACTCAGTAGCATACCTTGCAAGGTTATTGAAAGCCTATAGGTATTCATTCAAGCTCTTGTTCCCCTGTATTAGCTTCATAAATTCAGTGTGCTTGATTGCCATGAGACCAGGAGGAATATAATTTCCCCTAAAAGCAGACATGAACTGATCCCAAGTGATTTGGGTGTCAGCGGGCATAGTGGACCGATGATGACTCCAACAAATACCAGCTGGCCCATGTAGTTGGTGAGATGCATACTCAGTCTTCAGCACCTCAGTCAAGCGAAGTAGATAGAATTTCTGCTCGAGAGTGTTCAACCACTCATCAGCTTGGAGGGGCTCTTTAGCCTCCTTGAAGATCGGTGGTTTAGTGTTAAGGAAATCTTTGAAGTCGCTATACTGATTTGGTACAGGTCCTTGGCGTGCACCACGGCCATCACGATTTGCAATCGTGCGGAGAGCATTTTGCCATAGTGCGCTGTCCTTCAACCAGTATTGCCATCAATTCTACTGGTGTGGGCGGTGGTGGCGGTGGGAGATCATCATCATCACCAGCCACACTAGTGGCATGAGTGCGTGGCATCTGCAACAATGCGCAACCAGCAATTATTGGTGATGTAAGCACATTAGGGAGGAATAATATAATTACGCCAAACTAAATTTACTGGAGAGAATGTAAAATTCATGCAATAAAACAGAGGCAATAATTCATTCTCCAATCACCACATCATCAATAGATTACTAGCGCCATTCATAGTGCATTCCAACATGACAAGTTTTAAAATCCACCAACTAAGATAAATATCCTATAGGGAGCGGATTAAGGTACATTACATGCCACATTCGTATTAAAAGGTACTTCCAACATCTGCCATAGTACTAAGTCCATTAAACAATGGTGGCAAAAGCTTAAACTAGTGAGACTTGCTAGCTAACTACTAGTCAAAGTGGTCACTGTCCATATCAAAGACGCCCTGGACTTCTTTAGGGTCATCCTCTTCCTCTTCATTTGTAGGTTCAGTGGCATTGACATTCATCTACATGTCCTCTTCTTCTTCATCGGCCTCAATCACTTGAGGTCCAAGATTTGGGTAAACTAGTGGAGGGTGAGGAATAGGAAATAGGCGGTTGTTCAGGTGATGGTATTCAACCTGAAGCTCCTCTAGCTGCTCTTGGAGCGCATTCTCCCATTGAAAAGCATTATGGTTAGCCATGATCCATCCCTGATGCCTTTCTCCTACTAACTCCAGAGCTGCATCTCTATGATGGGTCACACGGTCCAACTCCTGTACTATCGCATCTCTCTCTATGGTGAGGTTCATAAGCTAGTTATTAAGCTCATCTCTCTCACGTGCTGCTTGCTCCCACTGCTGCAGGCGATAATTTGCAATGCCCCGAATCTCATCTACCTCTAGCTAAGCTTGCCCACATGCCTCCGCCCTATGGCAGTACTTGCGGGCACGCAACCTGAACTTGCATTGGGCTGCCATTGCCTTGCTAGCTTCTTCTATTACTCTAGAGAGGGTGTCCTGCCTGACTCGACAAAGCTTCAAGACGGCCATCATAGCACTCATTTCCACATTGTCGCTCTAAACACGTTCACCATGGCCTTGAACCAAGGCCTGGCCAGCTTCTTGAGTCCACTCAACATCTGTAGGAGCCACTCAGGGAATGGATGCAGCTGGTCCAAAAAGGTGTTGCTACAAGGAGGAAACACGGGTGCGGCCATCTGTATAAAAAGGGATGCAACTCTCGTGAGAGGATTTTTTTTGAGAGATGAAACCTAATATTTGGGATAAGCAATTATAAGGGAGGGAGTAATGCAATATGAATGACATGAGTGAATATGATGCATGCATGTTCTGTACGTCCTCACAAACCTAAGAAAAGTTAAGTTCTAGCAGAATATATAGTGGCATACACACATTCTCTCGAATTGCGGTAACTAGTCGATCTACACGGTGCGTTGTTAGCGTACCTGCAGAAAATTTCATTGCAGCCCATCCCCACAAGAGATAATTAAGCATACAATGAAAGTAGTAAACTAAGATACTCTCCATATATACATCCCCAGATATATATACTTTGGTATCCAAAACTACCCGACAGATATACCCACAATTAAGTACCTTCATATGTACATGTATGCAACATGTAAATATTCTAGTAACCACAGCTAACTCTCCCCTAGACCAATAGTTGGATGGTCATGCTCTCACAACTCAAACTTACCTTGGCGTAGAGGCAATTGATCCATACATTACCATTCAAGCAAATGGCACCCATGCAATAGCACGTCGCATGGACGACGAAATAGAAACAATAACTTTCCCCCAAGTTAGTAACTATATAAGCCACCTAAAAGTCCTTATGTGGGCTACAAGGGATGTGATCACTAGCATACTATAAAATTTCATATTTTGAAACACCTATATATAACTATAAGTTGGAAAACCATTTTTTGCAACAAAAGCTTTTGTTTTTAATTACCCGTATGACATGTTTAGTGTTGAATCTAGATCCGATACCAGTTGTAATAGAACCGTCCAATTTATAAGAGCACAAGTACAAAAACGATCACTGAAACAATCAAATTCTCGCACTTGAGCCAATATAAACCTGGTAGTCAACTTAAACCACGAAGGATTTCAAACCAACTTGCATACAACCAAGATCGTAGTGATTCAACATAGCACATCACACATTACAACTTTTCACGAATAGTTTGTAGATAGATTACAACACATTAGAGTCATAGTTATTAAAAACCAAGTCTTGTAAAGTAGTGGAAGCAAATAGTTTAACTCACACACATGAGTTCAAATACAAGTACCAGCTTGCCAATCACATCCCACAAAAGCTTTCGGATAAGATAAATAGAGATCATGCCTGTGATCTAGTCTTCATCACCCATCGGGTGGAGACAGTACTTACAGAAGCCCAGATAAAGAAGGTCATCTGCAACAAGAGAGAATAAACCTTGAGTATGAGAATATACTCGGCTAGACTTACTCGTCGGAAACCAAAAATAATTGACACCAAGGATCATTCATAGCTTAACTTAGTGGATCTGGCTAACACTTCCTTTTTGCGAAAAAACATAAGTAATAATGATCAACTCTTAACCTAAGCTAGCAATGACTTTTAGCCATTAACCTATCATCTATATTAGCACCTGTACTAAGCAATCACTTGAGTAAGATGCAAACATTATTAACCATAGTAGGTATAAACTGTGGCAACATTATCATCATTCTCCATTTAACCATATCGTTAAATTAAGTGAATCTACGTTGCCGCTGCTCAGTCAAGTTCTCACTATCCAGGAGAGACGACGATTCGAATCGATTCCTATCCAGCTGGAGGGGTATTCCTAACACAAACCCTGCTTCCCCCGTCAGGGTCGCAAACAAGTCACCTTTGGTACAATTCAAGAGTCACGGGTATGATCAGTGCCACAAAATCAGAGAACCACTCTGCCATGAGTGCTCGGTGACTTAACCCACCCTTGGGCTTATGTTAATGGCTCTCCGCACATCCTTACTACCATCCAGATTGCGACTAGCTGCTCGTGATCTCGGCCTGAGTCGAGCTACTAGGCTTCACGGTTGAACAACTTATCCGGCCAGCTAAGTGTTAGGCTGTGTTCAACATGACATGAGGACGTACAGCGTATCGGTCCTTAAACGACATAGACGGAGTCACTATATCCAAACCTACATAAAACTCCATCCGGTCTTAATTCATTATTGACATGGTTCTTTTCCACGAAAGCAAATATAGCTAACCGTGACCCACCTCATGCTAAAGCTCGCAGGTGATAGGAAATCACCCAACTTCTAACGCACTAAGCATGGCTAAACATTTAACCCGTTCCTAAACTTAAATAGGATTCATGTGCGATATCTAGACAAGGATATATATATATAACGCAACAATTGGTTCCAACCAATTCCTATACTTAATGCATCAGCAACGATAAAAGATACTCAAGATATTTATAAAAACATGGGAGACTTAGAATGCTCCGGGGCTTGGCTTTTAGGAAAGAGGATGGGCGGTGGTCAGGGCACTCGGGCAACTCCTCCTCGGTGGCTGCTTCGTCGGCTGCCTGAACCTTGGGCTCCTCCTCCTGGCTTGCTCCCTCGAACTCCAGAAGCGTCACTCCCTCTGGCACACCTATTGCATGTATGCGCAAGATAAATATCATGGCTGCACACGAACGAAGTTAGGGATGCTCGGGGAATGCACATGCTTACTGCAGTCCGCATATTCTAACTTAAGCTCTATTCAAATCACTTTAACTTACTAAGTTTATACAACCTAATGTACAATTGCTCATCTTTAGTTAAGGACCCAGCACCTGCACCTAAGCATGTTCTCAAGTTAGGCTAGCACCTAAACAATCAACAAGAACACTGCAACAAAGCGTACACACAAATATTCGTATTTCAGCAAAACAGGGACTATACAGTGGTACAGTAAACTAATCATAACTGGAGATCTACAAATCAAAATGACAAGCAACAAGACAATTTGGAAAGCTTATGAAATTTCCAACAATTAATTTTTAGACCTCAAGGCATGATTCCAACGTTTACTAGGTCAAATTTATATAAACACATAATCAGATCTAAACAAGACGGGGAGCAAGCAAAACTGTGATCCAACTTTGAACGACTCTAACTCCAAAACTACTAGGCCAAATGCCACCAAATTTTAACAGGAGCTAGATACATAAGTTATCTACAACCTTGGTATTCACATGATTCCTAGAAAACCAAATTATCATGGTGAACTTTGCAAAGTTCCCAGAACTATCTAGAAAGACATAATGCAAGAAAATAATTATTAGCTTATATTGCAAACACATAAATGGACAAAACCAACTTTACTAACTCATCACACATATCAAAAGAACACCAGAAAGTAAGGTGTTCACCACCAATTCATTTCTTTTAATGCCTTTCTTAATTTATCTAATTATTTAAGAGGAATAATAAACATATATGAAAACTATACCATTTAATCTACAAAAATTACAGTAGGTACTACATGCTCCAAGTAGACTACTGTAAAACTTTCACCCAAAGTTACCAATAGAAACATCCTACACAGAAATAACAAGGCAGCGAGGTGGATTTTGGCCTAAATTAGAAACCCTATTGAAAAGTGTCAAACAACAGAAGCAATATTTTTCTTAGCATCCTTAAGGTACTAGGGCAACCTCCAATAAATTTTATGGTCATTGGATTCATAGATTAATTATTAAAATTCACACAATGATCATCTAATGATAAAAGGGAAATTAATAACTCAAAAACTATTCATGCACTGACTCTAAAATTTTTACCAGAGCTTCTACTCATCAAGAAGAGATCACCATATCAATTTCATAATTTTTGGAGTATAGGAACTCTAGATATGAATTAAACAAGTTTGCATTCATTTAAAAATACATTTCAAGTTTCAATTTAATTATTCTAGAATCTTTATTACAAATGTTCATGTTATACTTTTCTAAATACTACACTTCACCAAGATCCTAACAAAATTAGAACCACCCAATTTGGATCTACCAAACTAGAGATATGAATTTCACAAAGTTGCATTCAAAACTAAAACAAATGAGCTATCCTTTTACTTAACAGTCACTGATAGCCGGGGTCCACGCCTCAGACGGGCCCGCATGTAAGTGACAAAAAAAACAGGTGCTAGATGCCCGGACAAGGCACACATTAGCTTCCAGGGACCATGGCGGACATCCCTATGCTACCTCTACCGGCTGCGGTGAAGTGGTCGAGTGTGGCCACGTGAGGTCACCGATGGCGGCCATGGCATGACAGTGCTCGGCCGAGTTCCGGCTCGGCTAGGTCAGCATTGTCGGTAGCGTCATCACCTGAGCATCTACACATGATGAAGAAGACGCAGCGAGAGCTAGGGAAGGAGGAGAGGTGTAGTGTTGTGCTGGCCACGGCAGACCGCGAGGGCGGCGGTGCTCCGGTGAGCTTTGGCCAGGGCGGATTCGGCAAAAGCCGCTTACCTAGAGCTCGTTTGGCTCAGCTAGAATGTCTCCGAGGCCCATGAGGTGCTAGCGGAGCTGTGGTTGGAACAGTGCTGGCTATGGTGCAGCAGCGAGGTTGCGCGAGCTCGGCGGAGCAAATGGCGACGGCGGTGGCTTCTCAGCGGCTCAGGCGCGCGTGGGTGGAGCAAATGGAGTAGGGGCATAGCCGGGGTGAGCACGGGCGTGATGAGGTGCATGATAGCCCAATGTGGCCTAGCTGGGCAGGTCGTTAGTGACACGTGGCCTCCACGCGGCGGCCGAGCTCTGACACGGTCGGCCACTGTAGGCCAATTCGATTCAGTCATCAGTGTTCGACAGCGCAACTTGACAGTGTTAAAACTCCTAATCCATGATGATCTAGTTTAAGGTGTAGTTGACAAAGTCATAGTACCAAGTTGGATCTTCAACTTTGCTAATTGGAGCTTGAGCGGGTTTGGCTTGGTTAGGGAGATACAAGGCCCCAAACATCGATACATGAAACTGAAAATCAGCTCTCAGACTTAGAAATATTCTATCTCAGAAATCAGAGGTAAATTTCGTGTTGTGATCCAATTTTGAGCATGTTCTGCACATTTTCATGAGATGGTCATAAAATAACTTTTGTTCCTTATAAGATTTCCTACAACTTTGATTAAGGGTCCACAGCCATGCAAACACTCTAAGCCATACTTTTTAAATAGTCAAACAAAAGAGCTCTAGGGGTCAACACAAGTCGAACTATTACTTGGAAACATAATTAGGCAATATGGTCAACATGAACATTGTTCCAAATGACATTCTAAGTGTAGATAAGTTGTTTAAGAGGATAATTAGCCACACCACACATTGATGACACCAAAATCAAGCATCACATGCATTGAAACAAGGAAAAACAAGTGAATTGCTACTTTTGTTTCAAAGCCATGTTTCATGAGTTTGTGGCATAGTACTAACTAACCATGTTTCTCAAAAGTATGTGACATGTTTTTAAGAGTGAGTTGCACCTGTTGCACTTGAGTGTTGCACACTATTCATTTCATAAAACAAACACACATGGAAATATAACAATATGTTGCAATGTTTCAAAAGCATGTTTCAAACAATCCAAGCTCATGAATGGATGAATGATGCTTATGTTATGAAATGCAAGTGCAAATGTGGAAGCCAAACACCAGGGGTGTTACAACCCTCCCCCCTTATAGAAATCTCATCCCAAGATTTGACAGGCATACCATTGTTGATAGAATTCCTTATAACCTTCCCTCAAATAATCTTCTCTTTCCCAAGTTGCATCGCGTTCACTACCCTGATTACTCCACATGACCTTGTAAAACTTGACCACCTGACTCCGAGTCACTTGCTCACAAGTGTAAATTACTCGGACTGGTTTTTCTTCAAAAGTCAAATCAGATTCTAACTTGATATCCCCTAGTGGAACTCTCTCTTTAGGGACGTGAAGACATTTCTTCAACTGAGATACGTGAAAGACATTGAAGATAGCACTCATCTCAGGAGGTAATTGGATCTTGTATGCTACCTTACCACTCTGTCCTATGATTTAAAATGGACCGACATATCTCGGCGCAAGCTTTTGCTTCACACCAAAGCGTTGGACACTCTTCATGGGTGAGACTTTCAGATAAACGAAGTCTCCAACTTCAAATTCGATAGGTTTTCTACGGCGATCAGCATAACTTTTCTACCTAGCTTGAACTGTGGCCATATGGGTTTGGATAGTATGGACTTGTTCTTCAGCTTCTTGAACAAAATCAATTCCATAATATCTCCTTTCACCGGCTTCAACCCAATTCAATAGGGTTCTACACTTTCGGCCGTACAAAGCTTCAAATAGTGTCATCTTGATACTCTCTTGATAACTATTATTATAAAAGAATTCAGTTAGGGGCAACCACTTTTCCCATGAACCCTTAGACGAGATGACACACGCTCTCAACATATCTTCTAAGATTTGATTCACTCGCTCAGTTTGCCCATTGGTTTGCGGATGATAGGCAGAGCTTCTTACTAACTTAGTTCCCAATAATCCTTGTAAGTGCTCCCAAAAGCGAGCAGTGAACTGTGGTCCTCTATTAGAGACAATAGTGTGAGGTACCCCATGAAGTCGGACTATCTGATTGAAGTACAACTCAGCATAGTCAGTTGGACGGAAGTCTATGCGAACAGGAATGAAGTGTGCTGACTTGGTCAAACGATCTATAATTACCCAAATGGAGTTAAAATTCCTCTGAGTAGTAGGGAGTCCAACAATAAAATCCATACTTATCTCCTCCCATTTCCATCCTGGAATAGAGAGTGGCTGAAGCAATCCAGCTTTTATGTGCACAGCTTTAATCCGACAACAAGTGTCACACCAAAGCCTATTTTTTAAGGGAAAACCCCTCTTTTATCATTCGCTCTCAATTGCATGGGTGGAAGAACAAAAATAGGATTCTGAAACAAAAAGAAAGATATTGAAAAGAAAATTTTCCTTTTGAAACCCTTTATTCATTATGTGTAACAGAAAAGAGTTGCGATTTCTTCTTATTCCTATAGAACGTCTAGTAACAAGAATATGAAATCGTAAATAGCGAAAAATTCTTGCCTTGCATGATCTAAGTCTAAGGAAATAAAAAATGGCGGCTATCTCTTTCTTCATCTTGGTCCACCAAAAACGAGGCTTCAAATCACGATACATTTTGTTACTACCAGGATGAATAGATAATTTAGAGGAATGTGCTTCGGATATGATTTGATTTCTAAGCTCTCTATCCTTTGGGACCACTAACCTATCCTTGAACCATAACACATCATTCTCATCTACCCGAAAATGCTTGGTTTCTTGCTCTTTCATCTTGCGCTTGATGTGGAACACACCTGGATCTATCTTCTGTAGCTTAATAATTTGACTCTGTAGAGTACAATTGATAGTGATGTTGTGAAGGACTACAGGATGTAGGAGTTTTGACAAATGGAGGTCACTTTCAATCCAAGAGTGGCAATGAGATTTCCTACTTAAGGCATCCGCAATGATGTTTGCCTTGCCAAGATGATAGTGCACTTGGAGGTTATAATCCTTGATCAACTCGAGCCATCTTCTCTGACGCATATTCAACTCAGGTTGAGTGAAGATGTACTTAAGACTTTTACGATCAGTGTAGATGTGGCACACATTGCCAAGCAAATAATGTCTCTAGACCTTCAAAGCATGAACAACTGCAGCAAGTTCTAAGTCATGCGTAGGATAATTCACCTCATGCTTTTGAAGTTGGCGAGAGGTATAAGCAATGACTCATCCTTCCTGCATAAGAACACCTCCTAAACCTGTGTCGGATGCATCACAAAACACATTGAAAGGTTTCTCGATGTACGATTGCACCAAAAGTAGAGCCAAAGTTAGAAGGGTTCGCAGGGTGTGAAAAGCCGCATCACACTTGGAAGTCCAGACAAACCTCATGTCTTTTGCAGCAACTGAGTCATAGGCTTGGCTATTTTAGAGAAATCCAGGATGAAGCGACGATAATAACCAGCCAACCCTAGAAAACTCTGAACCTTGTGCACCGAGATTGGAGCCTTCCAGTCCAACACTTCTTGCACATTAGTGGGATCCACCATAATTCCACCATCGAACAATATGTGTCCGAGAAAAGGTACCTCATGAAGCTAGAATTCACACTTGCTGAACTTTGCATAAAGCATGTGGTCACGCAATCTAGTGAGAACCACTCGCAAATGTTCAACATGATCTTCTTCATTCTCAGAATAGACCAAGATATCATCTATAAATACCACCATGAATTTGTCCAACTCGGGCATAAACACCGAATTCATCAAATACATGAAGTGTGCGGGGGCATTGGTCAATCCAAAAGACATAACGAGATACCCATAAAGACCATATCTTGTAGAGAAGGCAGTTTTTGGAATATCCTCAGGCCGGATTTTGATTTGATGATAACCAGATCTCAAATTAATGTTGGAAAAGACTTTTGCTTTAGACAACTGATCAAATAAGATATCTATGCATGGCAGAGGGTACTTATTCTTGATTGTGACTACATTCAAAGGCCTATAATCTACACACATGCGCAGTGAGTGATCCTTCTTCTTCACAAAAATAGCTGGACACCCCCATGAAGATGAACTAGGATGGATAAGGCCTTTCTTTAGAAGTTCATTCAACTGGGTCTTAACTTCAGCTAGTTCGTTGGGAGGCATTCTATAGGGTCTTCTAGATATGGGCGCTGTACTAGGTAGCAACTCTATCTTGAACTCCACCTCCCGATCCGAGGGCAATCTGGGCAAATCATCAGGAAAATCACACACTACTGGGATATCTGTAATAGCCTTTGCTTGCACCACATTTACCGCACAAGAGAGATTGATGTCCCTAGGTAGTTGCACTGGAAAACCTTCCTGATTACTAGGATCTTTGAGCATGACTACTCTAATCGATGTATCAATAAGCACCCCATGACTGCTCATCCAATTCATTCCCAATATCACATCAATACCCAGCCCCGGTAAAACTACCAGATCCACCTGATAACTTCATCCCTCTACCTCAAGTTGCACACCCCCGACAACTAGCTTTGTGGGGATATTACCATTGGTAGCCCTAATACAATAACCCTCACCCTCTATAGTGTATGTTTTCTATTTAAACTTGGATGCAAATGCGGGGCTCATAAAAGAATGGGAAGCACCCGAATCAAATAGTACAACTATAGGGTGTTGATCAACTAGAAACTTACCAGCAGTGACTACCTCTCCTGAAGGAATATCAGCAATATTAGTGTAGTTTACCTACCCCTAGCGGCCACCTTGGTTGTTATTCTTCTTAGGGTAAGGACACTTCCTTACCCAGTGACCTAGCTTGTTGCAGTTCTAGCATGGCATGTTGCTTGGAGGAACATTGGAGCTGCCTGGACTAGTAGTGCCCTTTGGAAGAGCAACTGTAAAAGCCTTGCGAAATTCAGTCTTGCCTAGATTCTTCTTCAGCGGTGGGCAGAACTTAATAGCTGATGCTAGAGGATGGAATGGAGCCTTAGATGTGATTGGAGCTTTGGGCTGTGAGGCACCCGCCTCGTAGGCTCTCTTGTGATTCTTTGAAGCAGCATAAATAGCATTGTTGTTTTCTTGAGATAAAGCATCACTAACAAACTCATTAAAGGTAGCACACTTACAATTTCCCATAGTCTTCATTAACTTGGGGCTAAGTCCCCACTTGACACTAGCGATCTTCTTGGCATCAGTGTCAACAAACTCAGTAGCATACCTTGCAAGGTTATTGAAAGCCTCCAGGTATTCATTCAAGCCCTTGTTCCCCTATATTAGCTTCATAAATTCAGTGTGCTTGATTGCCATGAGACCAGGAGGAATATAATTTCCCCTAAAAGCAGACTTGAACTGATCCCAAGTGATTTGGGCATCAGCGGGCATAGTGGACCGATGATGACTCCACCAAATACCAGCTGGCTCATGTAGTTGGTGAGATGCATACTCAGTCTTCAGCACCTTAGTCAAGCGAAGCAGATGGAATTTCTGCTCGAGAGTGTTCAACCACTCATCAGCTTGGAGGGCTCTTCAGCCTCCTTGAAGATCAGTGGTTTAGTGTTAAGGAAATCTTTGAAGTTGCTACACTGATTTGGTTTAGGTCCTTGGCATGCACCACGGCCATCATGATTTGCAATCGTGCGGAGAGCATTTGCCATAGTGCACTGTCCTTCAACCAGTATTGCCATCAATTCCATTGGTGTGGGCGGTGGTGGCGTGGGAGATCATCATCATCGCCAGCCACACCAGTGGCACGAGTGCATGGCATCTGTAACAATGCGCAACCAGCAATTATTGGTGATGTAAGCACATTGGAGAGGAATAATGTAATTACACCAAACTGAATTTACTAGAGAGAATGTAAAATTCATGCAATAAAATAGAGGCAATAAATCATTCTCCAATCACCACATCATCAATAGATTACTAGCACCATTTGTTGTGCATTCCGACATGACAAGTTTTAAAATCCACCAACTAAGATAAACATCCCGAAGGGAGCGGATTGAGGTACATTACATGCCACATTCGAATTAAAAGGTACTTCCAACATCTGCCATAGTACTAAGTCCATTACACAATGGCGGCAAAAGCTTAAACTAGTGAGACTTGCTAGCTAACTACTAGTAGAAGTGGTCACTGTCCATATCAGAGACGCCCTAGACTTCTTTAGGGTCATCCTCTTCCTCTTCCTCTTCATTTGGAGGTTCAGTAGCATTGACATTCATCTGCATGTCCTCTTCTTCTTCATCGGCCTCAATCACTTGAGGTCCAAGATTTGGGTAAACTGGTGGAGGGTGAGGAATATGAAATAGGCGGCTGTTCAGGTGATGGTATTCAACCTAAAGCTCCTCTAGCTGCTCTTGGAGCATATTCTCCCTTTGAAAAGCATTGTGGTTAGCCATGATCCATCCCTGATGCCTTTCTTCTGCTAACTCCAGAGCTACATCTCTATGATGGGTCACATGGTCCAACTCCTATACTGCCTCATCTCTCTCTAAGGTGAGGTTCATAAGCTTGTTATTAAGCTCATCTCTCTAGCGTGCTGCTTGCCTCCACTGATGCAGGTGATAATTTGCAATGCCCCGAATCTCATCAACCTCCAACTGAGCTTGCCCACATGCCTCCGCCCTATAGCGGTACTTGTGGGCATGCAACTTGAACTTGAGCTGGGCTGCCATTACCTTGCCAGCTTCTTCTAATACTCTAGAGAGGGTGTCCTGCCTGACTCGACAAAGCCTCAAGACAGCTATCATAACACTCATTTCCACATTGTCGCTCTAAACACGTTCACCACAACCTTGAACCAAGGCCTGGCTAGCTTCTTGAGTCCACTCAGCATCTGTAGGAGCCACTCGGGGAATGGATGAAGCTAGTCCAAAAAGGTGCTGCTACAAGGAGGAAACACAGTCGTGGCCATCTGTATCAAAAGGGATGCAACTCTCGTGGGAGGATTTTTTTTGAGAGATGAAACTTAATATTTGGGATAAGCAATTATAAGGGAGGGAGTAATGCAATATAAATGACATGAGTGAATATGATGCATGCGTGTTCCGTACGTCCTCATAAACCTAAGAAAAGGTAAGTTCTAGCGGAATATACGGTGGCATACACACGTTCTCTCGAATAGCGGTAACTAGTCGATCTACACCGTGCGTTGTTAGCATACCTATAGAAAATTTCATTGCAGCCCATCCCCACAAGAGACAATTAGGCATACATGGTCATGCTCTCACAGGCTCACACTTACCTTGGCGTTAGAGGCAATTGATCCATACATTACCATTCAAGCGCATGGCACCCATGCCAATAACCCAGCCCGCTATGGACAATGAAATAGAAACAATCCACTTTCCCCAGTTAGTAATTATATAAGCCACCTAAAAGTCCTTATGTGGGCTACAAGGGATGTGATCACCAGCACACTATAAAATTTTCAGATTCTGAAACTCTTATATATCACTATAAGTTGGAAACTGTTTTCACAACAAAGCTTTTGTTTTTAATACTCGTATGACATGTTTAGTGTTGAATCTAGATCCGATACCAGTTGTAATAGAACTGTCCAATTTATAAGAGCACAAGTACAAAAACGATCGCTGAAACAATCAAATTCTTGCACTTGAGCCAATATAAACCTGGTAGTCAACTTAAACCACGAAGGATTTCAAACCAACTTGCATACAACCAAGATCGTAGTGATTCAACATAACACATCACACGTTACAACATTTCACAAACAGTTTGTAGATAGATTATAACACATCAGAGTCATAGTTATTAGAAACCAAGTCTTGTAAAGTAGCAGAAGCAAATAGTTTAACTCACACACACAAGTTCAAATACAAGTACCAACTTGCTGATCACATCACACAAAAGCATTTGGATAACATAAACAGAGATCATGCCCGTGACCTAGTCTTCGTCACCCGCCGGGTGGAGACAGTACTTACAGAAGCCCTGATAAAGGAGGTCATCTGCAATAAGAGGGAATAAACCCTGAGTACGAGAATGTACTCAGCTAGACTTACCCGTCGGAAACCAAAAATAATTGACACCAAGGATCATGCATAGCTTAACTTAGTGGATCTGGCTGACACTTCCTTTTTGCGGAAAAGCATAAGTAATAATGATCAACTCTTAACCTGAGCTAGCAGTGACTTTTAGCCATTAACCTGTCATCTATATTGGCACCTGTACTAAGCAATCACTTGAGTAAGATGCAAACATTATTCACCATAGTAGGTATAAATTGTGGCAACATTATCATCATTCTCCATTTAACCATATTGTTAAATTAAGTGAATCTACGTTGCCTCTACTCAGTTAAGTTCTCACTATCCAAGAGAGACGGCGATTTGAATCGATTCCTATCCAGCTAGAGGGGTATTCCTAACATAAACCCTACTTCCCCCATCAGGGTCGCAAACAAGTCACCTTTGGTACAATTCAGGAGTCATGGGTACGATCAGTGCCGCAAAATCAGAGAACCACTCTGTCATGAGTGCTCGGTGACTTAACCCGTCCTTGGGCTTATGCCAATGGCTCTCCACACAACCTTACTACCATCCAGATTGTGACCAATTGCTCATGATCCCGGCCTGAGTCGAGCTACTAGGCTTCACGGTCGAAATGACTTATCTGGCCAACTAAGTGTTAGGCTGCGTTGAACATGACATGAGGACGTACAGTGTATCGGTCCTTAAATGACATAGATGGAGTCACTATGTCCAAACCTACACAAAACTCTGCCTGGTCTTAATTCATTATTAACATGGTTCTTTTCTATGATAGCAAATATAGCCAACTATGGCCCACCTCATCCTAAATCTTGCAGGTGATAGGAAATCACCTGACTTCTACCGCACTAAGCATGGCTAAGCATTTAACCCGTTCCTGAACTTAAATAGGATTCAAATGCGATATCTGGACAAGGATAGATATATAATGCAACAATCAGTTCCAACCAATTCCTATACTTAATGCATCAGCAACGATAAAAGATACTCAAGATATTTGTAAAAACATGGGAGACTTAGAATGCTCTGGGGCTTGCCTTTTAGGAAAGAGGATGGGCGGTGGTCAGGGCACTCGGGCAACTCCTCCTCGGCGGCTGCTTCGTCGGTTGCCTGAACCTCGGGCTCCTCCTCCTAGCTCGCTCCCTCGAACTCTAGAAGCATCACTCCCCCTAGCACACCTATTGCATGTATGCGCAAGATAAATATCATGGGTGCACACGAACGAAGTTAGGGATGCTCGGGGAATGCACATGCTTACTGCAGTCCGCATATTCTAACTTAAGCTCTATTCAAATCACTTTAACTTACCAAGTTTATACAACCTAATATACAATTGCTCATCTTTAGTTAAGGACCTAGCACCTGCACCTAAGCACGTTCTCAAGTTGGGCTAGCACCTAAACAATCAACAAGAACATTGCAACAAAGCATACACACAAACATTCGTATTTTAGCAAAACAGGGACTATACAACGGTATAGTAAACTGATCATAACTGGAGATCTACAAATCGAAATGACAAGCAACAAGACAATTTGGAAATCTTATAAAATTTCCTACAATTCATTTTCAGACCTCAAGGCATGATTCCAAACTTTACCAGGTTGAATTTACATAAACACATAATCAGGTCTAAACAAGACAGAGAGCAAGCAAAACTATGATCCAACTTTGAACGACTGTAACTCCAAAACTACTAGGCCAAATGCCACCAAATTTTAACAGGAGCTAGATACATATGTTATCTACAACCTTTGTATTCACATGATTCCCAGAAAACCAAATTATCATGGTGAACTTTGCAAAGTTCCCAGAACTATCCAGAAAGACATAATGCTAGAAAATAATTATTAACTTATGTTGCAAACACATAAATGGACCAAACCAACTTTACTAACTCATCACACATATCAAAAGAACACCAGAAAGTAAGGTGTTCACCACCAATTCATTTCTTTTAATGTCTTTCTTAATTTATTTAATTATTTAAGAGGAATAATAAACATATATGAAAACTGCACCATTTAATCTACAAAATTTACAGTAGGTACTACATGCTCCAAGTAGGCTACGGTAAAAATTTCACCCAAAGTTACCAATAGAAGCATCCTACACATAAATAACAAGGCAACAAGGCGGATTTTGGCCTAAATTAGAAACCCTATTGAAAAGTGTCAAACAACAAAAGCAATATTTTTCCTAGCATCCTTAAGATACTAGGGCAACCTCCAATAAATTTCATGGTCATTGGATTCATAGATTAATTATTAAAATTCACACAAAGATCATCTAATGATAAAAGGGAAATTAATAACTCAAAAACTATTCATGCACCCACTCTCAAATTTTTACCAGAGCTTCTACTCATCAATAAGAGATCGCCATATCAATTTCATAATTTTTGGAGCATAGGAACTCTAGATATGAATTAAACAAGTTTGCATTCATTTAAAAACACATTTCAAGTTTCAATTTAATTCTTCCAGAAACTTTATTACAAGTGTCCATGTTATATTTTTCCTAAATACTACACTTCACCAAGATCCTAACAAAATTGGAACCACCCAATTTGGATCTACCAAACTAGAGATATGAATTTTACAAAGTTGCATTCAAAACTAAAATAAATGAGCTATCCTTTTACTTAACAGTCACTGACAGCCGGGGTCCACGCCTCAGACGGGCCTGCACGTCAGTGACCGAAAAAATAGGGGAGGCGGCTCTGCTCAACGCGGATCGGTGGAGCTCACCGACGACGGCTTCTCCAGTGACGAGGAGGGTACCACCGTGTCCGCCTTGACCTCCCGCATCGATTGACCTCCTAAACCTAAACTCTACCGGCCTCTAGGTGCGTCGACCATGGCGCACGGCAGTGCTCCGACAAACCCTGGTGCTAGATGCTCAGAAAAGGCGCACATCAGCTTCCTGGGACCATGGCGGACCTCCCTATGCTACCTCTACCGGCTGCGGTGAAGTGGTCGAGTGTGGCCGCGTGAGGTCACCGGCGGCGGTGCTCGGCCATGTTCCAGCTCAGCTAGGCCGACATTGTCGGTAGCGTCATCACCTGAGCATCTACACATGATGTAGAAGATGAGGCGAGAGCTAGGGAAGGAGGAGAGGTGTAGTGTTGTGCTGGCCATGGCAGACCATGAGCACGGCAGCACTCCGGTGAGCTTTGGCTAGGGCAACCACAGGGTCGAAGGAGGAGAGGTGTAGTACACGTGACATTCTAGCTCATTTGGCTCAGCTAGAATGTCTCCGAGGCCCATGAGGTGCTAGTGGAGCTATGGTTGGAATGGTGCTAGCTGTGGTGCAGCGGTGAGCTTGCGCGAGCTTGGCGGAGCAAATGACGACAACGGTGGCTTCTCAGCGGCTCAGGTGCGTGCGGGTGGAGCAAATGGAGTAGGGGCGTAGCCGGGGTGAGCGCGGGCGTGATGAGGCACGCGATAGCCCAATGTGGCCTAGCTGGGCAGGACGTCGGTGATGTGTAGCCTCCACACGGTGGCCGAACTCTGACATAGTCGGCCACTGTAGGCCAATTCGATTCAGTCATCAGCGTTCGACAGCCCGACTGACAGCGCAACTTGACAGCATTAAAACTCATAATCCGTGATGGTCCAGGTTAAGGTGTAGTTGACGAAGTCATAGTACCAAGTGGGATCTTCAACTTTGCTCATTGGAGCTCATGCTGGTTTGGCTTGGTTAGGGAGATACAAGGCTCCAAACATCAATACATGAAACTAAAAATCAGCTCTTAGACTTAGAAATATTCTATCTCAGAAATCAGGGGTAAATTTCATGTTGTGATCCAATTTTGAGCATGTTCTGCACATTTTCATGAGATGGTCATAAAATAACTTTTGTTCCTTATAAGATTTCCTACAACTTTGCTTAAGGTTGCATAGCCATGCAAATAATCTAAGTCATACTTTTTAAACAGTCAAACAAAAGAGCTCTAGGGGTCAACACAAGTCAAACTATTACTTGGAAACATAATTAGGCAATATGGTCAACATGAACATTGTTCCTAAGACATTCTAAGTGTAGGTAAGTTGTCTAAGAGGATAATTAGCCACACCACACATTGATCACACCAAAATCAAGCATCACATGCATTGAAACAAGGAAAAACAAGTGAATTGCTACTTTTGTTTCAAAGCCATGTTTCATGAGTTTGTGGCATAGTACTAACTAGCCATGTTTCACTAAAGTATGTGACATGTTTTTAAGAGTGAGTTGCACCTGTTGCACTTGAGTGTTTCACTCTATTCATTTCATAAAACAAACACACATGGAAATATAACAATATGTTGCAATGTTTCAAAAGCATGTTCCAAACAATCTAGGCTCATGAATGGATGAATGATGCTTATGTTATGAAATGCAAGTGCAAATGTGGAAGCCAAACACTAGGGATGTTACAAGGTGAGGGGGAGCCCACACCCTTGGGGTTAGGCAAGGCCGAGCCCGTGCTCTCGGGATTGGGCAAGGTGTAGTCCGCGCCCTCGGGGTCGAGCGTGACGGGGCTCTTGCCCAAGGGGTCGGGCAAGATGGAGCCAATGGCCTTGGGGTTGGGTGACCCGGATCCTATATCCTTGAGGTTGGGCGAGACAAAGCCCATGCCCTCAGGGATGAATGAGACCAAGATATGCTCTTGACCATCTGAGGGTGTTAGAGTTAAAGTCCATTAGCTTCCTTCTTCTGGGTATCCCTGGTACTGATACCCAATAGCAGCCCCTGAGCCTACGGAGGAGTAGGATACTCCTTCGAAGGCTTTTTCGAACGAAAGGATTCTGGGGATCTTGATCTCCCTTTGTGGGCCACGGGATATCTTGGTATGGTCAAGATTCCTTTCTATTGTGTTTGGGCTCCTCGGGAGCATGTAACCGCGTGATTTGAGGGATCAGAGAAGATCTCTCTTGATTCTGATTCCTCCCTAGGATCCAACCAATCCACCATTGTTATGTGACCTCATATTCAATCTCCTTATGAGTCTAACTCTCGAGCCCTGCGCGTAGCAAGGGTTCGGTCGAGGGGTTAGCTCCTCTTAAGGTTGTCCTACCTAAAGCATTTTTCGATAAAATGGAGGGGTTGAGCCTACCATGTTTTCTTTGATGGACAAACTATGGTGATCAGTGAGCTATTAACGGGCAAGTTTGAGTGGGGCCCTAGCTTTTTGTTTGTGGGGGTCTAGCATGGGTCAGCTAGTGACCGACTCTAGGTTCCTGATAGCCAGTCCATACAATTCTCAAGTCTGTTTGACTAGCCCCGAAGACTCATTGCCTTTCTTTGAGGAAAAACCTTGGACCATGCTCTATCAAGACTTGAACGTGGGCCAGGATGCCCACATCACTCATGAGCCTAGGTATTGGCCGCTAGCGGGCCCATCCCATTCCACCCTCAGTCTAAAGGTACCCTAGAGCAGTTGTGAACCCATCGGCGGGCCAACCTTTGAACTCCCAGGCCTTAATGGGCCATGGGAGCATTTTTTGGCTCCGTATCGCTACTTACCTGTGGTGGTTTTCAGCCCATCAAGGGGGTGAACCATTGTCTAGCGCACCCTTCGAGGGGTGGCTAGGGGTGGCATGTGCACGATTCCTAAAGAGGCAAAGTGACGGGGTGTGGCGGCCGCGTCGATCTAGGCGGACGGTTCACCTCTTGTCTCACCCCACCTTATAAATAGCGGGCGCCCCCTTCATGTTTTGACATGCCAAACTACAATCTTGCCTTCTTCGCCTTTCCACCACCATCATTCAGATCTACTGCCTTTGCTAGTCCACCACCAGCGCCCCAGATCCATAGCTTTTGCCTCTCCGATGTCGCCAAAAAGTCCTCATTTCTCCGCCTTTGCCTTTCATGGAGTCATGGTACCACTCTGATGTCACCCATGCATGCATGGAGGGCCTCATCAAGCATGGTCTTCTTCATGAGAGGACTGATGCAATGGAGTGGCTAGTTCCCAACCACGAGGAGGTGCTGATGCCGCCTGATGGTTTACATTGTCTCCTTTGTGCCCTTCCACAAGCACAGGCTCATGATCCCTCCTCATCCATTCTTTCAGGGGCTGCTGCACCACTACCAGGTTGAGTTGTAGCACCTTAATCCTAATGGGATCCACCACATTATGACCTTCATCACGATGTGCGAGGGGTACCTGGGGATCAAGCCGCACTTTGAGTTGTGGAGGTACTTCTTCGCCGTCTCCCTACATAGGAAGAAGGATAGAGGCGGGGAGATCCTAGTGCTGATGGGATGTGTGGGCATCCACCTCCAGGGGCAGTGGGTGGTCGAGTACATGCCCTACTAGTTGTCTAGATCTGACAAGGGGTTGCACGCGCAGTGGTTCTACTTGAAGAATGACCCCACCGCCCCATTGCCGGACCTCACCGAGCGCTTGATTGAAGAGGCGCCGCTGATGTGGCCATGGGGGCCACCCGTTAAGGAGAAGAAAAGGATGTGCGACATCATCGAGGCCGTCGTGTTGCTGAGGAGCCATGGCTTTTGTGGGGCCAGCATCATTGGAGCATATCATGCGAGGAGGGTGGCTCTGCTAATGGCACGTGCCCTCTTGTTGTTTGGGATGGTGCCCATCATGGAACTCGACGAGATGGTGCTCGCTTAGGGGCCACTTCGCAATAGCGAGACTATGCAGCGCATCAAGGAAGTGACGGACGAGTGCGATGCCATGTTCCTAATCTCGAGACATCCCATGATGTAGTCGGAGCTAGGCTTCTCTGAACTACCGGTGGATTTGGGCTTTTGGGCCTCTGTCGCATCGCTGTCGGAGCATGCGACCATGAGGGTAGTGAACTATGCCACAGATGAGCGAAGGAAGAAGGAGAAGGACGATAAGGAGAAGAAACGATGGGCAAAGGAGCGGGCAAAGCTATAGTGGGGGATGTAGCGCCAAGGCTCATCAGAGGAGGAAGATGAGGAGGGAGAAGAAGAGGAAGAGGAGGGCAATGGCTCTAGGTCGCCCATCCAATGTTATGATCTGGCCGGTGGGGATGAGGATCCACCTTCGCCGCAAGTAGGGCCCTTTCCATGGCATCTCCTAGAGCAAGAGGGGGAGGACTCACCCTTGGAGACGATTAGAGCAAGTTGCCCTGCTCTACCTAGGCCTTCTATGGTGTCCCTAGAGCCAAGGGGAGACAGCGGCTTCGCCTTGTCTGAGCCTCCTGAGCAAAGGGATGGCTCGAAATGGCAGCATGATGAGGAGTCGCAACCGGGGTCAGGTAAGATGGACTCAAAATGTTAGTGCTTGATGGCATCAAGGTAAGCTGAGAGTTTTTTGTTCTTTCATTTCTTGATAAATTTTTCACCACAAACTAACCATTGTGCCTTCTGCAGCATTGGGGGGCATGGGACCCTCCTAAAGCTAGCACCAAAGAAGACTCTCGCCGTTTGGTAGGTGCGCCAGGACCTGTCTGGCGTTGTGCCGAGGCAACCATAGGGTCGATTGGGGAGGCGTAACCATTGGCTACGTCTACAGAAGGGCAGGCAGCAAAAAGCACATCCAGGGCACCCATTGTAGGTGCAACGCGGTTGAGCATAGGCGTGATGTCGTAGGTGGAGACAGCGTGGCCAGAGCCATCATCCACGCTGGCGGGCATATCGGTGATGGGGCAACCGCAGCCATTGTCCGGGCAGACAGCGGCACCCATGGTAGGACAGATGAAGGAGGCCACGCTGGGTGCATAATCAGTAGGAGCAATAGTGGGGCAGGCTTCCTCGTTCATGTCACCCACCCCCTCTACTGCTAGGGGGCTTGCTCCAAAGGAGTTGCAGTCAGGAGAGGGGGTGGCGCTACCTACGGTCGGTGCAGAGACATCTTGGCCACTGGTCCTAGTTGATGGTGACCCTCACACCTAGGGAGGACCCCAGATAGGTGGGCTGACCGTCGAGACCTGGGGGCAATGCTTTTCACCCTCGATGATGCCACGGAGAAGATGGAGTGGAGGAGCATCCACATGGAGGTGGGGATCGTGGTCCATGCCCTAACCACCGCGCTAAGTTTGCTACAAGATGTCATCGCTCCGGTTGGCCAGGTATAGTGCATTAGCGTTTCCAACATTTGTCTTCCCTTTTCTTGCCTTGTTAACTTGTACCCATTTTGCAGGTTCTCATGTACTGTAGCCAAGAGAAATCTGCATTCCTTCACCATGAGAAGGGCATTTGGGATCGCCTCGTGGTAGAGGAGCAGCTATGAGCCTTGAGGGAGTGGCTATGTGAGGTACTAGCCAACCAGCTCACTGCCACTCATCAAGAAGTGGCCAAACTTGCCCCCATTCACTAGGAGTTGGCCGACCTCCGGATCAAGTACGCGGAGGCTCATGACGACACCCGCAAAGCTAGGGAGAAGCTCTTGGACGTAGTCAAGAGTATGCGCATGGACGCCATGGATATCGAGCGGCTATGGAAGGAGCGTGATGATGCCCGATAGAGGATCGACCTCCTAGAGGGTGAGCTCCGGGGGGGAAGGATCTAAGGGCCACCATAGAGGTGGTGACCGCCAGACTCACCGTGGAGGTCAGCCAATGGCAGGAGCGGGCCCGACAGACAATGAGCTAGGGCTTCACACCCAGTCACTCCGACGCCAAGCTAGAGGACATGAGAAGGAGGTGGCCCCTCTAGCCAGGACTTATCTACCAAGATAGAGGATGAGATCATCCTCCTAAAAAATTAGTTAGTTAGGCCAAACAGTGACCTTGTAATAAATGGATAGATTTTAATTTCTTCTATGGTTGAACAATCTTTTGGTTCTTCATCCTTTTTTATAAAAAGGTTAATGTGTTCTGACCAATTCCATGGTTAAGGCTGCAAAGCTTGGGATGCGGGCGAAACAACTCTGATCACGCTGGTGAGCAAAAACACCATAGCCACTGGGGGGTAGGTTTATTGCAGTCCGACCAATTTTACTTTGGGTTTATTTCCACAACCCTTACTTTGAGATCTTAATGTAAGGGAGGGTTGGGTGTAGAGAATGTCTCTGAGTATGTATACTCTTATTAGCCCCTGAGTGATGCCCTACCCTCTGCCATTGCTGGGGTCAGGTGTCACTAAAGATAGAGGGAAAGATAGCGAAATCATTAAGAAAAAACATTTTCGTATTTCAGAAATATCATTCTTAAGTATATGCATAGGCTAGTGGTAAAAGCAACATAGCTGCTCGATGTTCCATGCATTGGTGAAGACCTTGCCGTTGATGGTCTTGAACTTGTAGGTGCCTGGTCGGAGCACCTCCATGACGGCATATGGTCCCTCCCACAACGAAGAGAGCTTGTGACGGTTGTTGTTGCTCTGACTAGGTGGAGTACCAGGTCCCCAACATTGAAAGGCCTGACCCCACACCTGATGGTTGTGGTACCAGTGCAGCGCCAGCTGGTACTTGGCCGAGTACAGGAGGGCAATGTCGCACACCTTGTCGGGCTAATCCATGGCATCCTTGAGGGACGCCATGGTCCCTGCTCATTATACAGCCTAACCCTCAATGCCTCATAGTCGAGGTCAGTTGGAAGGATAGCCTCAGAACCATAGACCATGACAAAGGGTGTGTAGCCAATAGCCCGACTGGGGTCATCCTCAAGCTCCAGAGCATCGCTGGGAGCTCTGTGACCCAATGCTTGCCAAACTTGTTCAACCAGTTGAAAATCCTAGGCTTGAGACCTTGTAGGACCATGATGTTCGTGCGCTCGACTTGCTTGTTCATGTGGGGGTGTGACACGATGGCCCAATCAATGCAGATGTGGTACTTATTGTAGAATTAGAGGAACTTCTTCCTAGTGAACTGTGTGCCGTTGTCTATGATAATGGAGTTCAGAACTCCAAAGTGATGGACGATGTCAAGGAAGAATAACATGGCCTGTCTAGACTTGATCACAGAGATCGGTTGAGCCTCTATCCACTTCGTAAACTTGTCTACGGTGACAAGCAAGTGTGTGTAGCCCCCGGGTGCTCTTTTGAGAGGTTCAACCATATCGAGCCAACAAACCACGAATAGCCATATGATGGGGATCGTTTGGAGTTCTTGGGCTGGTAGGTGAGTCTGTCGGGAGTAGTATTGACACCCTTCACAGGTGTGCACAATCTGCTTAGTGTTGACCACCACAGTCGGCCAGTAGAAGCCCTATCGGAACATATTTCTGACCAGGGTTCTAGGTGCGGCATGGTGTCTGCAGACCCCATCGTGAATGTCCCTTACTAGTTGCCTCCCTTATTCGATGGGAATGCAATGCTGAAGGATCCTAGTGTGGCTTCACTTGTAGACCTCCTCCTCAATAATGACAAAAGACTTGGGTCGGTGTGTGATCCATCAGGCCTCCATCTTGTTCGTTGGGAGCACTACATGGAGAAGCCAATCAAGGTACAGGGTCCTCCAGTTAGCTAGAGGGTTGGGCTCTGCCACTAGACCTTTGTCAAGCTCCATGACTTCAGGGTTGGATGGGGTGAGCGGTCGGTTTGCCCCGAGCCTAGGGTAGGTAGCTTGCCCTCAGTCTGTCCCTATCCCTCATAGCAAACCGAAGGCTTGTGTTGATCACTAGCGAAGATGCCCACTGACACCAGTCTCAGCTAGACACCATCTTCACTAGTGCATCAGCCACCTCGTTGAGCCACCTCGGGATGTGATTGAGTTTGAGGCCATCGAACTTATCCTCTAGCTATCGGACTTCTCAACAATAAGCAACCATCTTGGTGTCATGGCAGCTTGACTCCTTCATGATTTGATAGATGACCAGCTGTGAGTCACCTCGAATGTCAAGCCGATAGATGCCCAACTCAATGGCAATGTGTAGGCCATTGATGAGCGCCTTGTATTCTACCACATTGTTGGATGCGGGGAAATGGAGGCGGACCATGTACTTCATGCATATCCTGGGGGTGAAACAAAGACTAGCCCCATGATGGCACCTCTCTTCATCAGTGCCCCATCGAAGTATATCATCTAGTACTCTTGGTCGACGGCTGCTGGTGGCATCTAGACCTCGGTTCATTCCGCAACAAAATTGGTCAATGCTAGGACTTGATGGTCGTCTAAGGGGCATACAAAATGCCCTAACCCATTAGCTCGAGTGCCCACTTGGTGATTCTCCTTATGGCGTCCTAGTTTTGGACAACCTCATCGAGAGGGAAGGATGTCATGACCGTCACCGGGTGTGACTCGAAGTAGTGATGTAGCTTCCTCTTAGCGATCAGGATGACATACAAGAGCTTCTAGATTTGTGGGTAGCGAGTCTTGGAGTCAGACAAGACCTCACTAACAAAGTATATGGGGCACTGCACTTTGAGGACATGTCCCTCTTCCTTCTGTTCTACCACTAGGGCGGCGCTGACCACTTGTGTGGTGGCCATGATGTAGAGTAGGAGCGGCTCTCCATCGGTCGAGGGGACCAGGATCGGGGCTTTTGTTAGGATTTCCTTGACTTCATCAAGTGCCTCCTGAGCCTCAGGAGTCCATGCAAACTGATTGGTCTTCTTTAGAAGTTGATACAGTGGGAGGCCTCATTTGCCAAGGCATGAGATGAAATGGCTAAGCACAGCGAGGCACCCCATGACTTGCTGCACTCCCTTTAGATTTTGGAATGGACCCATCCTCATGGTGGCCGAGATCTTCTCTGGGTTGGCTTTGATGCCACGCCCGAAGATGATGAACCCAAGTAGCATGCCTCTTGGGACCCAAAAATGTATTTTTCAGGGTTGAGTTTGATGCTGTTTGCTCGTAGTTTTGTGAAGGTGTGCCCTAGGTCATCTATGACCTAGTCGGTCTGTTTGGACTTGACCATGATGCCGTCTACGTAGGCCTCAATGGTTCACCCGATGAGGTCTCTGAAATACTTGAGCATACTTCGTTGGTATGTAGTTCCTGCATTTTTCAAACCGAAAAGCATCATGACATACCAAAATGACTCGAACGGGGTGATAAAAGAAGTCGTGACCTAGTTGGACTCTTTTATGGTGATCTAGTGGTACCCGGAGTACACATCAAGGAAGTAGAGGGTTTCGCACCCTGAGGTCGAGTCGACTACTTGATCTATACGTGGCAAAGGAAATAGATCCTTTGGACATGCCTTATTGACACTCATGTAGTCAACACACATTCTCCATTTCCCATTCTTTTTTTGTACAAGGATAGGATTGGCTAACCAGTCAGGGTGATACACTTCCTTGATGAATCTAGCCACCAAAAGCTTTGTGATCTCTTCGCCGATGGCCCTAGGCTTCTCCTCGCTGAAGTGGCATAGGCGCTGCTTCACTGGCTTGGAGCTCAACCTAATCTTCAAGGTGTGCTTAGTGACTTCCCTTAGGGTGCCCGGTATGTCTGAGGGTTTCCACGCGAAGATATCTCTATTGGTGTGAAGGAAGTCGACGAGCGCGGTTTCCAATTTGGAGGAAAGTGTGGTGCCAATGCGCACCACTTTGCCCTCAGAATTACTAGGGTCTACGAGGACCTCCTTGACACCCTCTACAGGCTCAAAGGATCTAGCCGATCGCTTGGAGTCGGGTGCCTCCTCGGTAGTCCCTTCCTTGATGATCGTGAGCTCCTTGAAGGCGATGATTGCTGAGGGATGCTCGCAGCACTCAACCTCGCACTCGTAAGCATGCTAGAAGGTGGTGCCAACGGTGATGATCCCACGCAGACCCAACATCTTGAGCTTTAGGTAGGAATAGTTGGGGACGGCCATGAACTTCGCGCAGCATGGTCTTCCTAGGATGGCATGGTAGGTTCTGTGGAATCCAACCACATCGAAGGTGAGGGTTCCTGTCCTATAGTTGGTTGGATCCCCGAAGGTGACGAGCAGATCAATCTACCCAAGTAGCATGGCTTGCTTTCCTAGCACGATGTCATGGAAAGGTGCCCTGAGTGATTGGACACATGACCAATCGATGCCCATGGCATCAAATGTCTTAGCGTACATGATGTTGAGGCTACAGCCTCCATCCATCAGCACCTTGGTGAGGCGCTTCACGCTGAAGATCAGGTCAACCATGAGCAGATACCTCCCTGGCTACAGGATGCTATCTGGGTGGTCAGATCGGTTGAAGGTGATGGTGGACTCCAACCACCGGAGAAAAGACGATGTGGCCGGTTCGGCCACGTATACCTTGTGGCATGTGATCCTCTAGTGGCGCTTGCAGTCATAGGCCATCGTTCCACTGAAGATCATTAGGCAGCCATCTAGGGTCAAAAAGCCGCCATCCTTCCCCTTGGTGTCGTCTGCCGCTGGCTCGGGCTACTTTCTCTAGTTCCCTTTGTCGGAGCCACCGAATAGGAACCGCTGCATGAGGGCGCAGTCCTTGTACAAATGCTTGACGAGGAAGGCATGCTTTAGGCATGGCCCCTCAAGCAGCTTCTCAATGTGGTCGGGAGCATTCTTGATGGGCGCCCAACCACCTTTCTACTCGGCATCAGCCATGAGTGAGCCCCTGTGTTGCTGCTTGTTCTTCTTCTTGTTTGTATGGTTAGAGGGGCCCTTACCGGCGTCCTTGTCCCGCCTCGCTTTGCCTTTAGAGCAATCAAAAATTGCTCCGACCATCTCCTCACTTGAGGTGTGGCTGGTCATAATGTTGAGGTGCTCCTTGGTGGTCCAAGTGCCCTTACATCCTAGCTTGTGGACTAGGGACTCATAGGTGATCCCAGACAGGAAGGCTCCGATGATGTCGGCATCGGCGACATTAAGCAACTCATTGCATTGCCTGGAGAAGCATTGGATTAGTCATGGAGAGTCTCTCTGGACTTCTATCAGCAAATTTTCAGATCCCAGGGGTTCCTAGGGCATATGTAGGTGCCCTGGAAGTTTCCCACAAAGATCTCCTTCAAGTCCACCCAACTTTGAATCCGATTGGACGAAAGGTGCTCCAGCCATGTTCGCATCGAATCGGCCAGGAACAAGGGGAGGTTCTATATAATGAAGTAATCACTATCTACACCATTGGCTTGACAAGCAAGCTAGTAGTCCTCAAGCCATAAGCTAGGGTTTGTCTCCCCGGAGTACTTTAGGACGTTGGTTGGCGATCGATACCGTAGTGGGAAAGCTACGTTGAGGATGTCTTGAGTGAAAGTCTAGGGCCCCGGTAGGTTAGCACTTGGGCTCCTATCTTCATTGCTATCATAGCATCTTCCATGATAAGGATGGTAGCCACGGTCGGCCTCCTCTCTCTTGTCACCCCATCCGCTCCTGCGGGCGTCTAGGGTGTTGCGTGCGTCATGGTTGGGGCCAAGATGCTCATGCACTAGGACCATGGCAAGTCCCTTGCTATCACATGGCACCTGGTGGATGGACACATCCTAGCCATGTCATCCAAAAGACATGCCCTAACTGGCATTGAGCTCGCATCGTCGAGACAATGAGCTTTTCACCTATTGCACCGTTGCTCGCTCGAGCAGCGTGCGGATCTTGCGGTGGGCCCGATGGTCTTTGAGCGTCGTGGGCTCCGAGAGCCTTCAGAGTAGGGCTGCCATGGTAGCTATGTTTGAACTTGCCTAGGCAAAGTGTAGGAGGCCTCTATCATCCTCGATGGTTCTCCAGTTTACGTCGCAGTCGATGGCGCATGCGCGGCCACCATCTCCGCGACGCTCGATCTCACGTTCGAGCTCTGCGCGCTCCTGCTCTAGCTACAGTCATGCATCTTTGAGCTCCTGATGCCATGCCCTTAGCTGTTCCACCTACATGTAGGGAAGGGCCCCTGCATCTTCTTTGACTTCATCGTTGAAGTCATTTGGTGGGGTAGCCCCTCTCTCATGGACGCTTTCGATGCGTCCTTCAGGGGTACCTGTCATAAAACATTCTCGCGAGGGGTGATGACCCACCCTACTAGAGTTAGAGTCAGAGATCGACTCTGAATCTCCCGCGAGAAGGTCATGGAAAGACTTCACAACGTAATCGGCCATTCCCATGAATTCGTCATCTATGGGAGGCAGGTACATGCACTGTACCACAAGGTGACCAACGATCCTCGTGGTATTACGCAGACTAAAAGGGAACACTGTCAGGCATCTCGAGTGAGATATTCTAGGGAGAGCGGCTCTCCTCTAGCAAGCTGTGTCATGACATCGGTGAAGGAGAAGGTGAGGCAGCACACATCCTCCTAGGACGGTCAGGGTCCTAGGAAGGCATCAAGCTAATGCTCCAGCCTCCCATAATTGAAATCGAGGAGCTGGTCACTCCTGGGGACATGGGCCTCTGGTGTACGCAGCTATAGCTTCTCGAGGGCTTTGACGGTTTCATTGAGGCTGGTGGAGCGAGGAAGTTGGACGGGGGCATGAGCCCACACTAGCTCTCCCTCCATGACGACGATGAAGTCCAGGTTTCTAAAGCACATGTGCGTGCTTGGGACCCAGCTAATGTTGTGGCTAGCCATCCATGTCCTGTTGTGGACGACAAGACATGCAAAAGGCCCTGACCTAGCGCGCCAACTGTTTGTGTTTCGAATCATCGGCTAGTAAATTTCTAGTTTGTGCGTCTGACCCGGATGGCTGTACTCGGAGGACATAAGGATTTATACTGGTTTGGATAGAATGTCCCTATGTCTAGTCTGTTGCTACTCGTGTTATAGGCACTTGGTTTGTAGTAGGGGTTACAAAGAAGGTCTCAAGTCTCTAGTGAAAAGAGTGAGTTTGGTTGAGCTCTGTCTACTGCCAAGCGCCTAAGCCTTTGGTCGCTTAGAGGAAGGCTGTTGGGATTCCAACATCTTCCATCTCCTTTACGTGGGTCCTACCAGCCCTATAGATGACAATGGGGATGGCTCCACATTGTGGCCCTATTCATCACTAGTGCCATACGCGAACATCATCAGCCAATCATGGTGCTCCATCCCGTTTGAACGGACGGTATAGCTCACTAACGCCTCCATTAGAGGCCATACGGGGTGTAGGTAGCACAGCGTCGGCATGCCCGATGCTGTTGGTGACATGCATCCTCAGACATGGCCCATCATGGTTGTGGGTCACATCAAGATGTGCCTACTCCTCTTCTGGCGTTAGAAGTTTGACCCTAGGCTCATACTTTTAGACCCGTAGTGGTTGGGGGCGGTATGGACCCTTGTCGGGCGAGGGGGAGCCCACGCCCTTAGGGTCGGGCAAGGCGAAGCCTATGCCCTCAGGGTTAGGTGAGGCTGATCCTATGCTCTCGAGATCAGGCAAGGTGGGGTCTGTGCCCTCAGGATTGGACATGATGGGGCTCTCGTCTGAAGTGTTGGGCGTGATGGGGCTCTCGCCCGAGCGGTTAGGCGAGACAAAGCCCGCTCTCTTGGGGTCGGGTGACCTAGATCCTATATCCTTGAGGTTGGGTGAGATGGAGCCCGTGCCCTCAGGGCCAAGTGAGACCAAGATACACTCTTGACCATCCGAGGGTGTTACCATTCATGGCCATTAGCTTCCTTCTTCCAGGTATCCCTGATACTAATACCCGATAGGGAGTTTGGCCAAAGGAAGAGGATCAACTAAAATTTGAGCACTCAAGTAGGGTGTGGTAGAATCACCCTAATTATATGGCCCATGTGCACCTATCATTATCCTTAAGCCCTCTGACTGCTGCACACAAGAGACAGATAACTTAGGTAGTCTATCGGGTGTCCTCGGGGAACCCTGAATCATCCATATTTTACAACTCATACAGGATCAACATGGAGTTACCATAACATTACAACATTTAGTACCAAAAGATTATACATCAAAGTATGGAAGACTTATAACATTAGTTTACAAACACATGTTCAAGTACAACTTAACTTTGTGAGTAGAATTGCATAAACAACTTAGATGAAGCACCTAAGGTAAGAGGGATAGCCAGATCATGTCAAGCCCACCAACATGACCTCGATTAGTAGCACAAATCAGATCCTGCAATAAGGGTTAACAAAACCCTGAGTACTTGAGGGTACTCAACAAGTCTTACCCGACTAAAAAAAGACTCTAAGGGCATGCTAGCTTTAAAGGAAAGTTTGATGCAAGAATAACTTTTGCAGAAAAGCTTACTATAGATTGATCCTTACTTTCAATGTTTTAGCTGTGTATTAAGTCATTATCAGTATCGAATTTGCACCTGGTCTAAAGCAACCACTTCATTAATCATCTCATCTCATTTTATCTCATATCCACAAGTAGCTTTGTTCCATTGATTAACTACGATGTAGATCAGGGGATCAAGTCTCCATAACCGAGGAGCACGACAATTCAAATTGATTTGGCCTAGATGGGGTTTCCTTACCACATGACATATGTAGGTCCCGAACCTACATATATCAACCTTTACTTGGATCCTCCCAAATGTGAACCGGTCTGTGCTACCCGAGAATACGGTACTCCACCTCCCTGCACCACCCGGACAGATCCACGGGATGGGTACACGCTACTCTCGCCATCTCCCACTCCCAGTGCACAATTGTCTTTTCACATAATGGAATAGCCCAGGTATCAGGCCCACCAGAGGATGTGGCTAGTACTGCTAGGTCTCGAACATGACTGGTCTACAATGGTACGGTCCTCAATCGACACAGACAGAGGCACTACATTGAGACTCCATTCTCGATGCAAGCCACCCGCCCGGTCTCAATTTAATATTATCATAACCATAGTATTTCACAACCCATAACTAGAGTTAAGAAGAGCAAGTTAAACTTGTTTCCCTCGAACGATGAAACCATCATTCGACTTCTATCGAAGTCTAAGCATTACTAAGCATAAGATATACTGACCTACACATACTAGCAGGGTATGACTCAGGAGACCTAAATTCAAGGTAATCATGCAGCAACGGTATTCGACCAGCTCCTAATACTTAATGCACATTTCACAAAACTTAAAGTGTAATAAGGATTTGTAAATACTAGAAAAGGGTTGAATGCTCCGGGGCTTGCTTGCGTTGCAGAGAAGGTTAGTTCCACAGAAGGGTCCAGGGTTAGACTTGGCACCAACACCATGGGTGGATGGGCCTCCGAAACTTGATCAACACGAACCTTCTCACTCTCGTGCACTATATGTAATAAATGATGCTTGCTTAACATGATGGAATGCATGCCATGATGCATGAAGAAGGACATACAAGTGCAGGAAAGAACTTAACTAACTTAAGAAAGTTGAGTACAACTTTCCTTCGCGATACAACTAGGGTTACGCTCTACAAAGCATTTTAATTATTGGACTAGCAGGTTGATCATGTGCTTATCAAGAAGGCAATATAAGTCACAATACAAGCATTTCAGCCAAACAGCAAATTAGAAGTAATTAAAGGTTCCACTTTGTTGTTAAACACCTAATGTTCATCAAGTTATAAGAAACATGATCAAAGCTTCAACTATAAATATAACAACAGCACTTCAAGGCATCATGCAAACATGACTCATTAAAGGTTAATGACTTACTCATAGTAACAGCAGGATTAAAATATAGCTCAGGTGTTCTAAGTTAACACTAATAAATCCTTAAGCTACACTATCAACACTTAAGCAAAAGTGAGCTAAACAATCAACTCTAGGTTCACACAGATTCAGGACAGCGGCATCGCAGCTACTATTATCAACCATAACTGAAGATCTAGACATCCAGAAAAAGTGATCCTAGACTTTCTGAAAAGCTTAAGAAACTACCTACAACTTTCTTCTTATCATCAAGAGCTGATTCCATAGTCACCAGGGTCAAACAATACAAGTAAGCATTTCTGTCCAGACTTGACAGAATCTGGCATGACATTTCAAACATCTATAACTAGAGTTCTAGATCACTAAAAGTTGTGGTCCTTAACATTTTGAAAATCCTATGAAAAGTACTAGAACTTTTTAGTTGTTACCAAAAGGTCATTCAAAGGTTAACTAAGTCATAAAGCATCACCTTTCAGATCTGTATAGAAAGTAAACAGATATTGATAGGGAAATTGTAAAAGACATAACTCCCAAACAAGCAGGCCTAAAATCATGAAATTCTTGGACAAGCAAGATATGTAAGTTATCTATAACTTTTGTTTTCAACACATTGACAGAAAACATCATTATCATTATGAAAACAGCCACTTAGCAGGAACTGCTCATGTAGCCATTTCAACATATAAGTGCAACCAAGTGCTTCTCTAACTAACAAGATTATGCATGAGAACTAATTACAAGGATTATTAACTACTATTGACACACTACTCATCATTAGTCAAAGTTAATCATGAAACACATTAAACACCTTAATCATGGAAATCACATATGGGTATTTTATCCACTAACAATTTGCATAAGCAATACATTTATTAGTCATTACATTAGTAAGAGAGCATACATATGTGTCACTCAAACACTCCACAAACCTGGCTTAACCATGGTACACTCAAGGGGTACCATATGACTCAACTACAAGCCTTTTTCATCAAACTTGCATCATCCAACATTTAATTAAACCATTTTAAAATTAACCAACAAGTTCATTATCTAACTAAAAGAATGAAACTAACTTTCTAAGGAACAGCAGGGGTTTGGGTGTTCCAAGGTACACAAACAATGCCCAAAATGCACCAAAGCCATTTGAGTATTTTCCCTAATCCATTTTGGTATTTATGAAATAAATAAAAGGCATTTCAACACACTTAAATTAATTAACCAAGTTACATTTATTAAAACAGTACCAAACTTTTTGGGAAGGCAGGTATTAGCACATGAAATTTACACAAAAAGTTTCATGATCAAAGGATTAATATTTTTGTCTATAAAAATCATGCAAGGTTCATTTTATAATTAAATAGGTAATTTTTAAGCATAACAAAACTACTGATTTTTGCTAACTCATATTTTTCTTAGATAGAGCATGTAATAACAAGTCTACACATAAAGTTTCACATTTTTATCGTTGTCCTATAATTAGTTATGAAATTCACAATTTTCTGCTGAAAACATAAAAAGAAAAAGAAAAACCTTGTGTCGCACTATTCATATGAGTCACAGATTCTACCGAAAACCCCCTAGAAGAGCTTCTATTGTTGCGTGAGGTCCCTGGTCACGATTTGAGCAGGGGAGATGCACGGGAAGGCTCGATTTCCGGCCGATTGATGCTTGTCAGCGGCGAGGGAGAGGTGCAGGGGCATGGAGGCATTGGGCCGCACCTTCGCCTGGTCCTGGCATGGCCGGAAACGGTCTGTAGTTCCCTGGCCACATGGAGGCGCTCATGGCCGGCATGGCGGACGGCTGCAGGGGCAACCGGCGCTGGAGACAACTCCGGTGGGAATAGGCGACGCGGTTGGGTCAGTGAGGAGCGCAAGTGTGAGGCGAACTTGTGTCTAAGAGGAATTGGGCAGGGTGGAGTGGCTGTGGCGAACTTTGTTGGTGAGCAGAGCTGTGCAGGCTATAGCAGAGAGGGGAGAAAGGAAGAGACGGCGGCGGCTCGGGATCTTAACGGCGAGGGCAAGGCGTCCGCGGCTACTAGCTCTTGCTTGAACTCGTCCACGCAGGTAGGTGCGTGTCCGCGCGTGCTGAAGCGGTAAACGGAGGCGGTGGCGTCGGCGGTGAGCAGGCAGGCCAGCTGCTCACCGGCGTGCACTGTTTCGACTAACAATCCATCTTCTTCCCTCCTTTCCTCTTGATTCCGTGCAGAAACTCGAGAAACTCCAAGAATAAAAGTTGTTCATCTACCTGTGCTCTCCAACATTGCTTTAAGGCTCGACACCAAAAACATGACGGTTTTAAGGATTTGGAAGCTCAAAGATGGGTTTAGTGATAGATTCAGTTTCAGGTTTTGAAGATAGTTTTAACTAAGCATTTTTGGTAATTTATTTAGGAGCAATGATTAATCCAACATCTCAACTAATTACACATTATCACAACTCAAGCATTCTACCAATCAATGAAACAAAATGTGTTCAACTTTTATTCATGAAAATATATTTAATAATTCTCCAAAAATTGAACTTAAAATTGCATTTCAGTGAAGCAAAAATTGGACAAGTTTGAAAATCAGCCTTAAATTCAATCTTTGAGCTCAAATTTGAACATGTTTGACTTACAAACACACACAAACTTTTGTTCTATAATACAAAGCACACTTTGTACCACCAAGTTGATTTTAGCAAAATTTTAATTGTTTAAGCAATTTCATATATGTAAATTCGCAAAGAACCCTAATTGATATAAATGACAACATTTCATGCAACACATTTAACATAACATATGCAACATGGACATGCTATAATTGAAACATAACATCCTTTTAAGCCATAATGCTTGATGATTATGCATGATGATGAACATGATCAAGATTTTAATTGCTTCTTAACATCTAGGATGTTACATAGGGGGAGTAAGCTCGTAAACTTGAATGTTGCATTTGAATGTGCGTTTCATATGTATGCTTGCATGGCACAAGTTTTAAATTCAATATCCATGCTTGTGTGGTGTATGCTAGTTGTAGGATTGATTGATGAAATAAAAACTAGCATGCATAGGATGATAGTTAGATGTGCCTTGCATTTGTTTTCACAAGTGGATCTAGAGCCTTGCTTATAATATTGCTCTCATGAGGTATCTAGTGTTTGTGTTTTGCAAGAGCTATTTAACTAACCATGGTGCTAAGGATGGTATTATTAGGGCACTCCGATTGGTATCACGCTTCAAAGGTCCATCTCTTACACCGTAGCATCATTTTGTAGACATTACTCTTCCACATTTCCTATCTATGCATATATGCAAGCTTCTATCCAAACTCTTAGCACATATGTAGGGGGAGCTAATGCAACCAATTTAGGTTCATAAAACTTGTCCAAATCCTTTACACATAGTAAAATGCTTGGGCAAGCAACATGGATTCAAAATGATTCTAATTCATATCTTTGTGAAAGGGTTGTCATCAATTACCAAAAATGGGGAGATTCAAAGCTCTAGTTTAGTTTTGGTGAATTGATGAAACCCTAGGTACTAACATTTGGCTCTAAGTGAATATGAGATAGGTTAGTACACACCAAGTGAAGGAGCAAATGAATGGAGATTATGATGGTGGTGATGGCAATGGTGATGATCAGGTGCTCAAAGCTTAGAAAAGAAGAAAGAGAAAAACAAAAGGCTCAAGGCAAAGGTATAATTGTTAGGAGCCATTTTGTTTTGGTGGTCAAGACATTAGAGAGTGTGACCATGTTTAGGATAGATAGCCGTACTATCAAGAGGGGAGAATCTTGGTCAAAATGGTTATCAAGTGTCACTAGGCGAAGTGATTCATGTATATGCATTAGAACCTAGTGTGCTAACCAATTAACCCTTGAAAATACCAACACACGTGCACTATGGGAGACACTTTGTGGTTGGCAATATAGAAGCAAGGGTGTTGAGGAAGGAGTTGGAAACACAAGCCATGGGGTGATCGGACGCATCAAATATCAGGACCGAAAGCATCCGGTGTAGAACCTAGGCGCGGGCAGCTGAGGTTGGGTGACCGGACTTGGTAGTGCATTCAATTGGCTATGATCGGACATGTCTGATCCACCCTAGAACCTCTCGGTGTAGATTTTGGCCCTGACCTAACGCTCTGTACATCATGTGACCTGATGCTTATGGTCATGTCCAGTCTTAGCTAGCGATGCACTCTCCTTTGAGTGTCCTAACGCTTCGTGCGTTCGGTCCGATGTGACCGAATGCATCCAGTCGACTCAGAGTAGCTCTGGGAGCTCTCTGTACTCGACCGAACTCTGAGTAGTTGAGCATTCGTTCATTTTTCTCCATTGTGTCTGATCAGACGTGTTAGAGCATGACTATGCTAGCCATTGGGCACCAACAGCTAACTCGTTTGAATGGGACACATGTCATCTTAGCAACGACCGAACTCGTTTGGTTGCCCTACCGGACACGTCTGATCAGTACATAGACAGCCTAGTGAAGGGGTATAATGGCTCTATCTTTTGGGGGACTGAAAGGTCCTAATGGTTAGAGGGGTGTGAATAGCCTATTAAAAAATTCTACAACAACACTAAGACAAGTGATTAGTAAATAAGATGGCGAAGCGAATTTTGCGCTAGCACTACACTTGTGTTGCAAGCCACCTAACCAATTCTAATTTCTATGATCTCTAGCATATCACACAAAGGCTAGGTCACTAATTCTATCACTAGTGAGCAACCTAAAGAAGTAATTCAACTAATTACTTCTAAGCTACACTAGAGAGCTACTCTACTTAGCGAAGCTACCTCTACACAAGATATCTCTACAAATGTAAATACAAGAGAGGTAGACGGATCAATACTGAGTCGGGCAAACAAAAAATCAATCCCAATGAACACCAGTTGACAAAATGATATTTTCACCGAGGTTCACTTGCTTGCCAGCAAGCTATGTCCCAGTTGTAGCAATTCTCCCACTTGGAGGTTCACGCGTGAATAGGCATCACACGCCTAACCCGCAACCAGGTGCCGCACAACCAACACAAGATATAGATCCACAAGCTACGAGCAATCCACTAAAGATACCTTTCATGATCTCCCATGGGGAAGGCTCAAGAACCCCTCTCAATCACCACGATCAGAGCCGAAGACAAGCACCTTCCTCTGCTCAATGATCCTCGCTGCACCAAGCCATCTAGGTGGCGGCAACCACCAAGAGTAACAAGCAAAATCCATAGCAAAACACAATCACCAAGTGCCTCTAGATGCAATCACTCAAAGCAATGCACTTAGATGCTCTCAAATCTCACCAAATGATGAATCAATCAAGCAAGGTGAGTTAGAGAGGGATGGCTGGCCTACTAGGATGTATTCTCAATAGAAATGGCCAAGAGAGTGAGCCCAAGCCAGCCAAACACTATTTACCCAATGAAATAGAGCCATTAGAGTCAAGGAGGGGCTCCCTGTGTACTGATTGGACATGCCTGAGCCAGCATCCAATTGTGGGATAGCGGCCACGTGTGCCCCATATTTGACCTTGGCCGCTTATCCCAATGGTTGGGTAACTGAGAGCCAATAGTTAAGTTGCGGTCAGATGCGCTAGCAACTGATCGGACACACCAGAGCCATGTCCAGTCGCACGTGTGCCCACGCCATAGAACCAGCACCTGATGCACCGAGGAGGTAGTTGGACGCTCCCTCACCTGGAGTCTAGTCACTTCCAAAGAACATCTAGAGAGGGAAAAACGTGACCTAATGCATCTGGTCATGGGTGACCTGACGCGCTCAGCATTCGATCCTCTTTGGCCTTCAACCTACATGCCATGTCATCATGACCGGACGCAGGAACAGTGTTCCCCACACGTTCGGTCACTCCCCTTCTTCAGCGTCTAGTCACAAGACCGATAGCACTCCTCACTACACAGTGAAGACCGGACGCAGGCGCCGAGTCCGGTAACTGCCAAAGCAGCATCTGGTCACCTCGAGACACCTCCTTCACTTCTCAAACTTCAACACCCTCGCTCCAAAGTGCTAACCACCATGTGTATCACCATTGTGCATGTGTGTTACCATTTTTCACAAGCATTTTCAAGGGTGTTAGCACTCACTAGAAACTAAATGCATATGCAAAGAGTTAGAACATCTAGTGGCAGTTTGATAACCACATTTCACGACAAGTTTCACCCCTCTTAATAGTATGGCTATCTATCATCAACGTGATCACACTCATTAAGTGTCTTGATCACCAAAACAAAATAGCCCTATCAAATATACCATTGCCTTGAGCCCATTTTGTTTTTCTCTTTCTTCTATTCCAAGTCCAGAGCTTGATTATCATCACATGTTGAAAGGTCCTTGTTTGGTTTTGGTAATTGAGTGACAACATTAGGTGGACTAATATGTGTTTAAAGTGAGATACATGGTGATTAGTCCACAAGTACATCATGTGTGAGTAACTCATGCCATGATGGTGAAGATGGCTTGGATGTATTGCATAGCTCACACATGTGATGAAGGAGCTCATTGCATATGAGACATGACATTGAGTCATGTGACCAAGGTGGAGAAGATCAAGACAAGGCTTGACTCGACAGACCGGTTGCAAGTGTGAAGGGCAAGTTGAGTGATGACTTGGTGCCGATGGACTGAAGCAATGGTGAAGAGCAAGTGAAGTCAAGATTGATGAACCAATACGGTCAAGTGATGATATGGAGTGGATCATATCATTGTTGATCATGTTGGTGCATGTGTTGCATCGACATTGGAAGAGCTGGAATGGAATGCACAAGGCAAAGGTATATTTGTTGGGCATTTCCTTTCACCGGTCATAGGTGTGTATAGAAGTTTATGACCGGGTTTAGGATAGATGGCCGTACTATCAAGAAGGGCAAACTTGTTTGCATATTGGTCATCTAGTGCCACTTGAGCGATCTAACTTTGCATACGTGTTAGGATCGAGTGGCGTGGTGAAATGAGTGACTATTGACGGTAACTAACAACAATTATAAACCATCAACATAACCTATATTTATACTTAATTCTATCACCAAACATAGGTATAGGGGTTTAAACTAATAAATTCCATAATTTTTGGTGAATCTATGTTTTCAGCAGGGTTTATCCAGAAACCCGTCAAGGGCGACCAATTTGTCAAAGGAAATTATGGAATTCCACCGTGTAAATAGTGTGGGAAGATTCTAAAAGACTCTAGGAGGCTCTCCACCAAAGCAGACCCTGAGGGGTTGCCATGTGGGGCCACTTGGCCCAACCTGTAGGCCGCTCGGCCCCTAGGCCCATCTATCAGCCTTCGTGTCGCAATGTCGGTTCTCCACCACCTCCTAGGTTGCATCTACGCCATCCTTTAAGTCAGTTTGATCCAAGGCCTCATGTTGGACGCTGGAGCCTATATATTCAAGCCCCTACCACCCTCCCTAGAGCCATCTTGAAACCCTAATTCATATCATGAGGATTAGAGCCAGCTATCAAGAGAAGATTAGTCCTCCATAGGATCTATTCTTATAAATAATAGTGAGATAGAGAGTGAGAGAAGAGTTTGGAGATGCCGACCTGTTGGTGCTCTCTCTATGGCTTGTACCTTAGCAAATCCAAGTTCTATTTGAGCTTGCCTTCGAGATTTCTCTAGTAACCAACTTCTGATGTGAAGTAAGTAATTGTTTATATTGTTCATCAGGATCACGACTCTTTTAAGTACTTTAATCTATAAAAGCTCTAGGTTAAAGTATTAATCGTAAGTGTAAGCGTGGTGCTTAGACTTAGGCCAATCATGGATGCACCCTGCATTCTGGATGGTGGTAGATCGTATGTGTGACACCAGTTCTATATAGCCTGTACTATATAGCTTTGTTGATCCTTTGTAGTCCACCTCCCATCTGTAGGCACAAGTAGGATGCGGTTACGAAGGAAAGCATCCTCTGCTAGTGTCTTTCCCTAGTAATATCCCTAGTTGAATAGTAGAAGACATAGCTTACCCAAGTCAGAACTAGAGAACCATAGTTTTTCTCTCTATGCTTCTATTTATCTCAACCTTGTTGCTACCCCTAGTTAAGTTAGATCATAGTTAGTCTCACACATTTTCCTATGGATACGATACTTAGAATACTTCTGAGTGAAAGCTACAGCGGTATCCGTGCGCTTGTAGATTTATCTATGTGCGTTAAAGATATCAACAAGCTTTCTGGCGCTGTTACCGGGGAAACGATTGTTGAATTAACTTCGAGCCTAGCTTAACATTTTATCTTTTATTCTTTCTTTTATTTTACTTTGTTCTTTTAGCATGGATTCCACTCCTATCTATCAATATGCTAAACCCATGAGTGTAAGCCTAGAGCCACCAAATTCTTCAGAGCCTATCCTAACACCTAGCTATGAGCTATGCCTGTGTTTTATAAAATTGATATGGGATAAATCCTTCTTGGGAGAAGGAAACAAAAACCCATACTCACACATACAAGAGTTTGAATAGACCTGTGCATGCTTGTGTATCGCTGGCATGTTTGACAAAACTATAAGATGGAAGTTATTTCCATTCTCTTTGATAGGAACAGCTAAACATTGGTACAGTCAAACTGTAGGAAGTATGCAAGGAGATTGGGAAACGTTATGCTCTAAATTTTGTTTATGTTTCTTTCCAATCTCTAAAGTGGTTAGCCTTTGCAAAGAGGTTCTAAATTTTAGACAACTAGAAGAAGAATCTCTTGGTACATCGTGGGATCATTTTAATGAACTCATCATCATAGTCCTAGACCTTGCCATTCAAGACCCTATACTTCTTCAACATTTTTACATGGGTCTTAGCAAGGATTCCATGGAGTCCCTTGATGCAGCATCTAGAGGAGCTTTCCGTTATCTGTCTGCTAGTGAAGCAAGGTCTATGCTTGATAAGATTAGTGAAAAAACTCCCTGCGCTAGCATTCATAATGAACTTCCCAAGGAAGAGAAGGAATCATCTCCCGATCAAGAAGAGGAAGTGTTGATAGCCAAATCACAACCACTCCAATTCTAAGATTTAGCTATCAATTCTAAACCATCAACACCCCAAAATCCTCCAAAGGAAGAAGAAATTCAAACTTTGGAAATCCCTTTTAAGGATAATCTTTTTATGCTAATTTTGGGAAAAGCTTATTGCTACATAAGAGGCCTTCGAGCGAATATAATTCAAATCCTCTCAAGAAGAGATATCTTAGAAAGTGTCCTTATTCCCATATAGGACATTGGGAAGAATTCGAGGATGGCGTTTCAAGTAATGCCATAGAAGGAGAGCTGAGCCATCTTGAAGCCATTCCTATCCTCTCCCTTTCTATGTCCACATTATATGTCTCATCTAAACCCATCTTTCAACCCATCCTTGACCTCAATGATCCTTCTTGTGCTCTCTCTCCTAAGTCTCATGATGACCCTAAAAATCCACTAAGACAACCAAAGCATAGGAATCATGAAGGCCACAAGGATGGCCAAAAAGAGCAACGACAATAGTTGGAATGTATTAAGAACTTGTATGCTATTGCTAAAGAATGGATGGACAAGGACGAAGCCTTATGTGTAGAATCCAAACTTGGCTTAGATCCAAATAGTGAGCTTAAATCAATCTCTTTAATAAACATGACTCATCCAAGTTTGGAGGAGGCCTTAGACGAGATCAACCCAAGAGCCACCAATCTATGGGAAATCTTGGACAATAAAATGTCCAATGAATCTCATAGGCATGGAATGATGGAGACAATATTTCTACCTATAGACATTCATGAAGAAACACCCTTAGAGCTTGAAAAGGAAGATAACATCAATGAGCATGGAAGTTATTTTATGAACACCTCATCAAATCCATGCTCGCATGAGAAATCTCCTGAATTAATTGGTCTCTCCAACATTGCCACACATGAAATCTTCAACCCCCTTATTTTTCTTGTTCATAAAGACTTTGAAAGGGTGGTTGTAGATGCATATGTTTATCATAAATATTGTAGATCTTGTTGTGTGAATCTTGAGATAGGTACACAAAGGTTGATGTTGGAGGGAAAACCACTTCACAAACTTGAGTGCAATTAGAAGGTTTCCCAAGGACGAGCTTTTGTCCTAAAGCAAACACTTTTGGGAGATAACATGAGCTTTCACTTTTTGTTGTAATGCCCTCATGAAGTGAGCATAGAAATATAATTGTGGAAATATTCCTTCATGTATTTTTGTCACTAACCATTCCAAGTTTGAAGCAAAAAGAATGAAGGATGATGACTCAAGGTATGTCCAACCAATCATCATGCAACACTAAATCACATCCATCCAAACTTGACTTTGCCTTGCCAAATTCAAGCCTAGGGGATGGGCTTCTTTGAAAAATCTTATGCCATATTGCTAATTCATCTTGGTTGTCTCTACCTTTAAATCATGCTCAATAACAATCATGCTCTTTCATCTCCAATTGAATAAATCTCTGTAATGCTTTCAAGCTACCTTTGTTTACTATAGTATGTTCGAGGTTTGGAATATGTTCATACATCTTTTAAATTAAGCATGGATCTTAGTTTAGGGGTGTTGATCATACTTCCAAAGGCTTTTAAATTAAGCATGGTGCTTAGGTTAAAATGCCTTCCTGAATCAAATTAGACGTGGTGTCTAGGTTGATTTTTGAACCAATAATATGCTATAGTAGATACTGGTCATTTTGTCCAACCCTATGCAAGAAACTTATAATTCAATATTGGTAAGTTATGAGATGAATTCAAATCAGAGATGAAGCAAGACACAAACTCATTCATTATAGATGTAAGAACTACATACCTCATTCAACATGGATGAAAGAACTATAAGTACTAAAGTTCATTCACTTTGTCTTTTGTTGCAAGTTACCTTTGCCTTGAGCCATGCTTGTATAAAACATGATCTCTATACTAAGGTAATCTCAAAACCATCTTTTCATTAGCATAGAGGGAAATTACAAAATTCTAGACAAACAACCCATGCTTCAAAATTCTATATTCCTTCGGGTATGTGTTGTCCACTAATCATTTGTAGGCATAAAACAATGAGTGAGGCAAAAGGTCTAACAAGGTGTCAAAAGATCGAAGAGTAGAAAGATGGCATGACAACAGGATGAGAAAGAAAAGGTGTGAACTAGGAAACAAGAAGCTCATGAACAGCTCAAGTTGCGAGACTAGCTGAATAAGGAAAACTTCAAGCAAAAGGGAAGGACCATCACAAGTCATCTACCCTTCATCATATGGTGACATTACGCTCCAATGACAAAGGTAACATCCTAAGATAAATGGTCATTATTTAAAAAGCTTTTTCCTTGATTCTGGTAGGCACATAAATAAGAAACAAAATATATTTGAGTTATAATTTACCCGATCAAACATGATTAGCTCAACATGTCTTGTTCTTTTAAGCTTGTTCCTAGCATCATTTTCTTGATCCCATAGTCTTAACAAAATAAGCTGAATAGTGCACATCCTAATTTTGGAAGATGATAGTCATAATCATGTAAAGATTAATACCTTATGGATAATCCTTCCATAGGTTAAGTAGCTAGATCTTTTGATCTTATCACCCATGACAAAAGTGAACAAAACACACAACATCAACTTCATCTTGTTCAATGTGCCTAAGGTTAGAGAAGAATAAGTAAAGTTTTGGTTCTATTGGTGTTTTCCCCCCAACAGAGCCCATGCACTTGATCTCTACCTTATCCTATGAGCAGGACACACTTCAAGCAAAGTGTGGGGGAAGATAGTTGACTCCCCAATTTCTACAAGTAAAGGTTCTGAACCAGCTAAACTAAAATCAAAACTCAAAACCAAGACAGGTTTGGCAGAAAAAGGTGACATCACCATTAGAGGCACCACCACAAGAATCCTCATCTTTAGAGCGAACCGAGGTACTTGATCAATGAACTTCACAAGGAGAAGTCCAGTTCGAAGGATTTAAAACACCAAACCCTCACCAAAAGAGCTCGCTTGGGGGAGAAGCACTCCCGTGTATCCAAGTAAGTATGCTTTCCCTTTGTTCTAGTTTTAGTTTCTTTTAAATAGTTAAGAAAATGGTGAATTGAAAACAAAATAAAAAAGTGTATCTAGTTTGCTTTAATTTATTTTTAAGAGTTAAATAAAATAAAGATGACTCAGAATAATCTCTTAAATGGAAATGATGAATAGTTGCTCTATTGTAATTCCTTTCAAGTACCTAGTTTTCAGCCTTGAATTCTCCTGAGTTTTGGATACGACTGATTTGATATAAAGATTTACTCTAAACTTGAAACTCATGGGTAGCAAATGCTTGATCTAAGTCTAGATAATTGACAGATATGATATGAGAAGGTCTGAGCTGCTATTTATCTTATTCTAAGTGACACTAAAGTTCTAGAGATTTATCTTTTGAAAAACACAAAAATGCTACATGACGAATTCCTGTATGACAAAGCTTGAATTCCCACCAGAGCCATACATGTTATTTAGGCTAGGAAAACCTCCACATATATGTTGCTTGCTTTTGCATTGAGTTTTGTCAAGCTTTGTTGACCCTTATGAGAGATTTGTCATGCTCTTAAAATCAAGATCACATACACACCACAGATACCTACTGCTCCTACACTGGGAGTACGAAAAACATGCCTTCCATCTAGATCCACCAAAAAAAGTTTTACTCCTACACTAGGAGTGAACACAAAACATGTTTGATAGGTTTTTCATATACCAAATAAATGCTCCAAGTTCTTGTTGCTACCACTCAAAGTTTTGTTGCAGAAAAGAGACATGGGGCTATGCAAAAGTTATTCATAAAAACAAGAAGAAAAAGAGATGAAAAAATGGATAAGTGTCCGAGATATTTAAAATAATGGGTACTTAGATGCCTACCTGAAAAAAAAGAGAAGAGAAAGAGAGATGAATAAGATAGCCCCTGCTCTCTAGCAAATGTTTTCAAGTTTCAAAGGAGAGATATGTTTTCAAGGAGCATAGTAGAATTAGGTTAGCCACCATATATCCACACACATGCACATCTTGATTTGATTGTATGACTCAACTCTCTTTGGATCCATTGTTTGACTTTACAATATATGTATTGCAAGTAGGCTCTAGCTCCCTACCTATGAACTCCACATAATCCTTAGTAGTAGGAAGAGAAAAAAGCATAACATCTTTATTGCCTTGGTGAGGATCCACAAATACCACATATATTGAGAGACTTGAGAGTGTCATACAATGAAATCTCTGAGTTTTATTTTGAAAACTTATAAAAATGAATAATGGTGAAACAAAGAATTTGAGACATAGTGCTTGACTTGATCGTTCTGTCTTTTAATTGCTCAAGACCCACGTGAAGGCTAAGAAGCCCCATGGTTGAAGGCAATATGGGTAAGTTTGGAAGTTAGATTAGTTTATTCTAATTCAGAGGAGAATTTTTTATTGAACGCATGTATACTTTTGAGGCATGAAAACATTGTAGCAATTCCTGATCCATTGCTGAGTTTAGCTTTGCTCAGGGACTAGCAAAGGTTAAGCTTGGCGGAACTTGTTGACGGTCACTAACAACAATTATAAACCATCAACATAACCTATATTTATACTTAATTCCATCACCAAACATAGGTATAGGCATTTAAACTAATAAATTATATGAGTTTTGGTGAATCTATGTTTTCAGTAGGTATTATCTAGAAAAACCGTCAAGGGGAACCTATTTGTCAAAGGAAATTACGAAATTCCACCGCGTAAACAGCGTGGGAAGATTCTAGAAGACTCTAGTAGGCTATCCACCGAAGCAAACCCTTGAGGGGCTGCCATGTGGGGCTAGTCAGCCCCACCTACAGGCAGCACAGCCCCTAGGCCCACCCATCAACCTTCACGTCGCAATGTCAGTTCTCCACCGCCTCCTAGGTTGCATGTATGCCATCCTTTAAGTCAGTTTGATCCAAGGGCTCATGTTGGATGCTTTGGCCTATATATACCAGCCCCTGCCACCCTCCCTAGAGCCATCCTAACCCCTAATTCATATCATGAGGATCAGAGCCAGCTATCAAGAGAAGATTAGTCCTCCACAGGATCTAGTCTTGTAAATAATAGTAAGATAGAAAGTGAGGGAAGAGTTTGGAGGAGATGCCGGCCTGTCGGTGCTCTCTCTATGGCTTGTACCTTGGTGGATCCAAGTTCTACTTGAGCTTGCCTTCAAGATTTCTCTGTTAATCAACTTTTGATTCAAGTAATTGTTTATATTGTTCATCAGGATCATGACTCTCTTTTGAGTTCTTTAATCTATAGACGCTCTAGGTTAAAGTATTAATCGTAAGTGTAAGCGTGGTGCGTAGACTTAGGTTAATTGTGGATGCACCCTACATTCTGGATGATGGTAGATTGTGTGTGTGACATCAATTCTATATAGCTTCATTGATCCTTTGTAGTCCACCTCCCGTCTATAGGTGCAAGTAGGAAGTGGTTATGAAGGAAAGCATCCTCTGCTGGTGTCTTTCTCTAGTAATGTCCCCAGTTGAATAGTAGAAGACATAGCTTACCTAAGTCAAAACTAGAGAACCTTAGCTATTTATCTCAAACTTGTTACTATCCCTAGTTAAGTTAGATCATAGTTAGTCTCACATGTTTCCCTATGGATACAATACTTGGAATACTTCTGGATGAAAGCTACAGTAGTATTTGTGCGCTTGTGGATTTACTTGTGTGCATTAAATAGACCAACAGTGACTAATCCTTTGAAAAATGGTTTAGAAAATGCTAACACAGTTGTACATGATGGTGTACACTTGGTGGTGTTGGTACATTTGCAAAGGAAAAGAAGTTAGAGAAGTTTTGGAGAAACTTGAGTTAAAAAAGAGGAGTGATGGTTCTTGAAATGGAATACTATTTTGATTCATTGTGATTTGGATCAAGCATGGATGTGGGATGTGTATCCCTCTGCATAAGCTTTCCAAAATGTCCAAGATCATCGAAATCGGACTGCAGAGCTAAGAGTTATGATAGTTTTAGCGACGGGCCTCGGTGATCGGACGCTGGACCAGACGCAAGTCCGGTCAGCACCTGTGAGTCCGGTCACAAAGTATGGTCATTGTTATTGTGAGGGCTATTTTGGGGCTGTGATCGGACCCTAGCACTAGGGCATGACCACACGCGCCCGCGCCACTATTCTGGGCCTATAAACGCTGAGGGAAAGCGACTAGACACTACGGTGAGTCCGGTCAATGATGACCGAATGCGTCTAGTCGATGTAAATCATCTCTGGAACCTCTCTGTTTGGGACCAAACGCTATGAAAAGGAGGGTCCGGTCATGTGATCGGACATTACGTTCATTTGCGCATGTTGGGAGCCATTGGCGCCCAATGGTAACATTCAAATGGCTAATACATGTGGCAAGCGCAGCGTGACCAGACTCTAGACCGGACTCTATGGTGAGTCTGGTTAGCGAGTCAAGTCAGTGCGCAGAAATTAGGATGAAGGGGGTAATAGCTATTTTAGCTCTTGGGCTATAAAATGAGTGTGTGGCTGGCCTTGGCACATGCTTGGCACCCTTTGGGACTTAGTGTCCATGCTTAGGGAGTGCTAGGAGAGCCTCTAACTCACTTGTGCTTGCAAGAGTGCAAATCGATTGTGAGTGAGTGATTCTAGTGCGATTGCATTGTGAGATTGCATCGAGTGGCACTAGGTGTTCCACATTTGTTTTGGTTAGCTGGTGTATTTAGTTTTAGAAAGAACTATTCACCCCCCTCTAGTCCATCATCTTGACCCTATAAATGGTATCAGAGCTAGGTCTCTCTTTTGTGGTCTTCACCAACCCGAGAGGATGGTGAACTTTGAGCTAGATGTTGGTTGTGACACACATTTTTTATGGCACACACTATGCATGGTGAAAACATCATATGCTTGATCATTTTTGTGATTTGGGTCCCAAGGCATGGTGGATCATAGTTGTTGGTTTTTTCATGATGCTTTGGATAAGGACAACCTAACCCAAGCACAAGAGGATTGCCTACAACTTGATACACGTGCTCTTTATTATCTAACGTGTGCTCTACATGATGATGTTTTTAAACATGTGTGGGATTTGGAGAGTGCTCATGATATGTGGATGGCACTCCAAGCTTTCTACGATGACTCCTCCACTTGGGATGATGGCAAATTCAAGGAGGATGATCTAAAGGAAAGTGCACATGAGTGTGTTGAGCATGACCACAATTCGGTAATTGTGGAAGATTGCTCCACCTCATGGTCAAATGATGATGATGATTGATCTACTACAAGTTCACTTGACAAGATTGATGATGATGCCTCAAGTGATGCACATGAAGATTCTACCTCAAGCACACTTGGTGGTGATCTTGATGATGTTGGTTCATGCTCGAGCCATGATCATGATCCTACTACAAGCTCTCCATCATCACCACATTGCTTCATGTCACAAGGTGACACAAAGGTACAAATTGCTAATGTAGTTGATCATGTTGATTCATATGATGAGCTTGTTAGTAGACTTGCTAGCATGACCATGTCTTTAGAAAATGAGAAAGCTAAAACATTGAAATTGGAAAATGAAAACTCATTTCTAAAGAACTCATGTGAAGAACATAAGCACTTACTTGATGGTCTTAAATCTTCACATGGTGAGCTAAAATTGACTCATGAGACGCTACTTACATCTCATGAAGAATTATTAGAACAACATGCTTCTCTCATTAAAGTGTTTTCAAAGAAACTTAAAAATAATGAGAGCTCATCACATGAGTAAAGTGATCAATTGCAACATATGACTAACTCTTGTGATGTAGGGAAAAAACATGTATCCACCTCTTATTATGATTTATTAGCTATGCCATGTTCTTCACAAATAGATGCTTATTCTACTTCTATGTCTTGTGAGACTAACTTTTTGAAGGAGAACAATGAGCTCAAAAGAGAAGTGAAGAATTTGAGCAACAAATTAGAGAGGTGCTACAACACCAAAATCACCTTCGAGCATATGTTGAACAACAAAAGAAGCTATGGTGATATGAGTGGCATTGGATTCAACAAGAGCATGACCAAGGGGGAAAGAAAAAGAGAAAGAAAGATGAAGAAGCAAGAACAAAAGAGGCTATCTCATTTCATGTGCTTCAAATGCCATGAAGTGGGTCATCTTGCTAATGGTTGCTCCAATAAAGAAAAGCTCAAGTTGAAGAAAGATGAAGAGAGGCTAAGCATGTCAAGTGCTTCAAGTGCCGCACTTAGGGACATCTCACCTCAATGTGCTCAACCAAGCAATTGGTGAAGCAACAAGAAGAGCCTCAACCAAAGCCACAAGTTGAGCAAGAGAAGACACCCCAAGAGCAAGTCAAGATCAACCATGAAGATAGTGGTGACTTGACAATAAAGAAGAAGAAGACAAGAAGGGGTGGAAAGGCAAGGCATCCAATGCAAATTCAAGATGCCAAGATGATGAGCAAGACACAAGATGATAAGAAGATGTATGCTCACATCAAGTGCTTCAAGTGTGAGGATATGTGACACTTTGCCTCAAGGTGTGCTACCAAGCTTGAGAAGAAGGTTCAAGAAACTCATGAGAGGCAAGGCAATGAGAAGCAACACATGAGCAAGAAAGAAAAGGCTCAATCAAAGAGAGTTTGCTACTCATGCCGGGAAAGGGGACACATGGCACATTCATGTCCCCTAGGTAACACTTCTAAGCCTATTTCAATTGATGATGATTCTATGCTTAGGAAGAATGGCAATGGTACCTCATTGGTTGCAATTGCAAAATATCCCGCTATTCATACTAAGGCTATGCCTAAGTATGTTGGTCCTAACTTGAGAGTACCCAACCATCAAAAAGTGTATGAATGTGTGTAGGTACCATCGGCATTAGAGGCTTGGCTCAATGAAATTATTATTGTTCATCATATGTTGAACCAAGTATTGAAGCTTAATGCAATCCTATCCCAATGCCATGCCAAGAATTAGTGAAGTCCAAGTGCTACAACATACAAGTGTCATTTGTCAAGTTGTGAGTGATTTATTGGATTATTTGATGGCTTGCAAATATGAGAGTTGAAGCTTGCTAATTGGATGATGATATGGTAACCAAGGTATGTATCTTGTTGACCTCATTCATTTGGGTGCATATGAGTTGATTCAATTAGATAAATATGCTATGTTGCTTGCTATAAGATGATTGAAAGGATAAATACTTAGTAATCAAGTTTGGATTGATTTGTGTTGGATAAATTCATAATATGACCTCTAGTGAGTGGAATGAATGGATATATGTCTTGTGAAAGTATTGAAACAAGTTAGTTTCAAGTTTAAATCACATTTAATGAAGAATAGCTCAAGTGATTGAAATCTGTCCTATATTGCAAAATTTGGGTGAGCTATGATCTTAGCCATATTTGAGTAATCATATCTATTTGGATTGGCTTGAAATTTAGTATGCATGCTCTAGCCTTATAGTATAAGATACTTTAAAATTTTCATGAGAATTGGATAAGATATGCTTCGGTTTTGGAGTAGATCTTGTCAGCTATAGTGCAGCAGTTTTCAGCATGTAGCAGTGGTGGAAGAATTGAAATCTGGTAGCAATCAAGAAGTGAAATGAATCCCAATTTTTTACAGCTGCTATATGACTTAGTGAAGAACATTTCCACCAAAATTTCATGGCATTTAGGTCTATACATTGGGAGATATGCATTTTTCTTTGAAGGGTACAGAATCTGCCAAAAAAATGACAATTATTGGATTGATCAAGAAGTCACTTTGATTGAAAGGTCCTCAAGTTGGATTCATGTTTATAAGTGATTGAGGCATCTAAGTTTGGTTTTGAGATGATCTAGAAGCATGACAAACAAAGAGTACAAGGTCATTTGATTGTGGAGTGTACTTGGCACACAATTGGTACTCTAATTGAAGATCAAGATCAAACTCGAGATAAAGATGAGGTTTAAGTTCTAGTGACAATTGGAAGTCATTTGGTAGAAAGAAAAGGACTTAAACAAGTAGAAATAAAATGACTTAAACAAGGATTCAAGGTTACTCATAAATTAAGTCCATCACTTGGATCAATTAATCATGTTATCTCAAATGAGTATCAAGAATGGTTCTTTGCAGAGAGGTCACTTCTCCCTAGTGTAAGGGTTTGCCGCCTTTTGTAGGTAAACCAAGTGTGGTTCTTGGAAGGATAACATGAAAGTGGTGATCCGAGAAACATTTGAGATGCTTAGTTGAAGTCATTAAAAGGGTTGGTCAAGAAAAAGCAAGTAACACCCAAAAGAGAGCTAGCCATGATATTTCAAGTGGTATTCTCACATTGATGCTCTCATGCAAGCAAAGATGAAATGAAGAAGCAAGGAAACCATAACAAGAAAGTGCACTTGATCATTAATGGTTCTTAAATCATATGGGTGAACAATGGACTCCATCTATGATAATTGGTCCTCACCAAGCTATAAATTGGACTTCACATTGCTATTGTAGTAATAAATTGGAATCTATGTGACTATCCTCTACTCCAACATAGCAAAGGTATCATTGTACTATACATGATCATTTTTATCCCTTACTAGTATGCGGTTAGTGCATATAGTACATGTCAACTAGGGTCATGCATAACAAATGAAAGTTTTAAATTCATAGCTTACCACTATTGCTTGAATGATTAGTTGAATCTAGTGGTAGTGTATGAGTTTGTTCATGAGCTAGTGAACCCAAGTACTTGATTTAATTTGATTTGCCAACAAGTGACAAGTACAACCTCGATAAGATAACCTCCAAATGAGTGTGAAGAAGCTTAGAGAGGGTTCAAACCGGACTTGGAAGCTTAGGCAAATCAATTTAGTTTAGGTCAACCATAGAAGCTCATGATAGTGACAAGAGCACAAGAACAAGACAACAATGCAAATGTTAAAGACAAGGTTTTTATTAACAAATCCAATAAGTGGTTCCATGCTAGAAAATTCTTCCAAATGGTATCACATCTACACATGGTATCTATCATGCAAGACGATGGTTCCACAAGTGATCCTTAACTTTAAGTGATCATCAAGTGAAGAATGCTTCCCTCATCCACAAGAGCTCAAGATTAGTGGATGACCCATGCTATGACATAGGGGGAGGTGCCCTACCAATTGGTATCAAGGTCAAAGATCCTACATGAGGTATCTCAAGGGCCACAAGTGGTGCCATTCCAACAATATGTGGTAGTGTCCATAAAAAATGCAAGATTCAAGTGTCAACCATCTACCCCAATGTAATCCTTTGTATCAATAAGAAGCACACCTTTCATGGAAATTGATGAAAAAGGGGGAGAAGTTGGAACAAAGATATGTAAATGCATTATTGGGGAGAAGAAGTTAGACATGAACAAAGACGGGGCAACATTGAAGAATGAAGGAGGATCAGGAGCAACATTGAAGAATGAAGGAGGATAAAAAATTCTTGGACAAGAGAAGCACACAAGTAGGGGGAGCAAGCTCATGAACTTTTTATTGATTGCATTTTATATGTGCATAGTCATGTGCTTGCTTGCATTGCATAAGTATTTTAATTTGATATGCATGCTTGTGTGGTGTATGCTAGTTGTAGAACTTGAATGATGGCTTGATAACTAGAATGCATAGGATGGTAGCTAGACTTGTATTTCAACACGTGGTACTAGAACCTTGCTTATAATGTTGATCTCATGGGGTTTCTAGTATTTTTGTTGTCTAGCTACTCATGGTGCAAAGGATGCTATTAAAAGTGCAACTCTGATTGGTATCACGCATCAAAGGTTAATTCTTTACACCTTAGCATCATTGGTAGTAATTACTCTCCCACAATTCCAATCTATGCATATGAGTGAGCTTCAAACCAAACACTCTAGCACATATGTTGGGGGACCTAATACTACCAATTTAGGTTTGTGGTACTTGTCCAAAATCATTAACACATGGTAAAATTGCTTGGGCAAGCAACATGAATCCATTTGAGCTTAATTTACATATCTTTGTAGAGTTGTCATCAATTACCAAAAAGGGGGAGATTAAAAGGCCCTTGTTTGGTTTTGGTAATTGAGTGACAACCTTAGGTGGACTAATATCTGTTTAAAGTGAGATACACAGGTGATTAGTCCACAAGTATATCATGTGTGAGTAACTCATGCCATGATGGTAAAGATGGCTTGGACGTGTTGCATAGCTCACACGTGTGATGAAGGAGCTCATTGCATATGAGACATGACATTGAGTCATGTGAGCAAGGTGGAGAAGATCAAGACAAGGCTTGGCTCGATGGACTAGTTGCAAGTGTGAAGGGCAAGTTGAGTGATGACTTGGTGCCGATGGACCGAAGCATCGGTGAAGAGCAAGTGAAGTCAAGATCGATGAACCAATACGGTCATGTGATGATATGGAGTGGATCATATCATTGTTGATCATGTTGGTGCATGTGTTACATCGACAGTGGAAGAGATGAAATGGAATGCACAAGGCAAAGGTATATTTGTAGGGCATTTCATTTCACCGGTCATAGGTATGTAGAGAAGTTTATGACCGGGTTTAGGATAGATGGCCATACTATCAAGAGGGGCAAACTTATTTGCATCTCGATCATCTAGTGCCACTTGAGTGATCTAACTTTGCATACGTGCTAGGATCGATTGGCATGGTGAAATGAGTGACTAATCCTTTGAAAAATGATTGAGAAAATGCTAACATACTTTCACATGATGGTGTACACTTGGTGGCATTAGCACATTTTCAAAGGAAAAGAAGTTAGAGAAGTTTTGGAGAAACTTGAGTTGAAAAAGAGAAGTGATGGTTCTTACATTGGATTACTGCTTTGATCTGATTTGGATCAAGTATGCATGTGGGATGTGTAGTCCTCTGCATAAGCTTTCCAAAATGTACACGATCATTGAAATCGGACTTCGGAGCTAAGAGTTATGGCCGTTTTAGCGACAGACCTCAGTGACCGGATGCGAGTCCGATCAGCACCTGTGAGTCCGATCACAGAGTCCGGTTGGTGTTATGTGAGGGCTGTTTTGGGGCTGCGTGTAACAACCCAAAAATGCACACACCAAAAATCACAACTACAAATTTTTTCTTAAAAACCCACATGTGATGATGAGTGACATTGTAGGAGCCAACCCTAAGTGTTGGCTTAGAAGTAACCTAACTAAGATAGTTTCATGAGCATGGCATGTCATTTGTTATCAAGTGTATTTAATTACTGACAAATGAAACATAGCTCACATTGTCAACTCAATAGTGATTTGGGTTTTCATTTATTTTATGTCATGTCTAAAAACTCCTTTAAAGAAAACACCATGAAGAAATTATGACTCAAACCAAAGGATAAATATTTAAAAAGGAAAAACTAATCCTATTTATTGTATAATAAAACCACCCCATTTTTGTTATACAAAATGGCTAAATAAATTCCTAATATATGAAAGAGAATGAAGTGGGCCACATAACCAAAGACTCCAATGAATAAGGTGCACCAAATTAGAATTCAAATTTCAAACCAAATTTAAATTCAAACAAAGGAGAAGAAAAAGAAAATAGAAAACAGTAAAGAAAAGAAAAAGGGGAGAAGGACACGCAGCTCAGGCCTCGTAGCCCAGCTTCTCGGCCCGCCAGCATAGCCCCGCCAGCGTGCAGCAAGCTGGCCCAACACGCGCAGGCCCAGTGGCCAGCCCCGCACGCCGCTCACGCCCCGCGCCTCCCCGCCTTCGCTCGCTGTCACTGCCACTGGGCCCTGCACGTCAGCCGAGCGCCGCTCACCCACGTGCCCCTTTCTCTTCACCCATAGTCACTGCCAACAGACCCCACATGATAGCCCTCCCCTGCTCATCTTCCTCACGCTCATGCTCAACCGCCAGCCAACCGGAGGCCGATAGCGATGGCAGAGCGGGCTAGGGGGTCACACCTGGACCATGGCCTTGCCCCCCTTGGCGTCATGCCCACGCAAACTCTGTGCCAACCACCCATGCCCCGCAATGCTGCTCGATGTGCTCGATGCAATCCCCAGCCATCCGCCTTGGAGCTCGGAGCTCCGGCTATAAAGCCACAGCCTCGGTTGCCCTAGCGATCGTCCCATCGCCCGTCGCCACTTGGTGGCCATCCACTGCGCACCCGAACCAAGGGAGGAGGGAGAAAAGGGGAAGGAGAGGGGGAAGCGCTGAAGCCGCTGTGGGAGGGGGAAGAGATCGCCGGAGCCGAAGACGACGCCGTCGTCTTCATCACTAACGCAGGCAACACGGCACTACACGGCTTTCGGAGCTACACGGCAGCGACTCTCCACCGCGTCACCATCCACTCATCCACACCACCAATAGTGAGCCTCCCGGTCTCCCCCTTGCCACCACCGGACATTACCTTGTCTACCATGGCGCTCCACCCCGAGAGCACAAAGGCCAGGGCTGTCTTCGATCCATAGGAACACATGCACCCACGCGCACACCCGAGACCACACCATGACCACCTTGAAACCGAAGCCCTGCCTTGAGCCCTGGACGCTTTTGCCATGCACCCATGGATCCGCTGACGCCCACATCTGCCCAGTTGAGCCACCGGAGAGCCTGCAAAAGCGACCTCACCACCGGCGTGCACTGTCGAACCACCGTTCGTCATGGCCAGCGCCTTGGTGAGCCCCGGCCACCACCTAGCCCCCACCATCGTAGTTGCTGTAGCCTGGGGTAGCCTTTCCCCTCCCCAATTGGGCGCCAGCACCGCCACGAAGGCTCACAGCCAGCTCGCCGCCGGCAGGAGCACCACCGCGAGAGAAAACAGGGGAACACCCCCTCGCTGGCCACCCACACGTAAACCTGGTGCACGTGAACCACGGACAAAGGAAGAGGGGTGGACGCGGCTCACTGGAAGAAGACGCGGTCCACCGTAGACCGGCGCACCGGTCCACCATGGACCGTGAACCGTGGACCACGGCCCAGTGGAGGCCCATGGCCGTGACGTGGCTACGCCACAGCACGCCACGTGTTCGGCCTAGCCCAGCCCAGACCGGCCTAACCCAAAGCCCATTTGAGACCCGGTCGTATTTACCGTTGACTGGTCAATGTTGACCATTGACCTAGACCCACCTGTCAGTAGCACAGACATGCGGGACCCACATGTCAGAAGCCAGCACAGCCGAGGTGATGTCATGCTGACATCAGCAGCCCATGCCCCACATGTCAGTGACCCTGACTATTGACCATTGACTGTTGACTCACCGTTGACCGACGTTGACGTTGACCGGACCCACCTGTCAGTGACCCAATAGCCTTTGGCCCCACCTATCGATGTGGATGACGTTGATGATGTCATGCTGACATCATGCTGACGTCAGCTGGACCCCACCTACCAGCTCGGAACCGTGATGCTGATGTCATGCTGACGTCAGCAAGCCACGTGGACCAACCACAGCATGACACATGTTAGCCCAGGATTAATTCAGCCTTTTTCCATTTTCAGAAATAGATTTAAACTTCGGAAATTCATAACTAATTCATATGACCTCAGAAAAATACGAAACTAGGACCAAAATTCATCTAAAATCGAGCCCTATGCAATGAACCCATGTTTGAGTGCATTTGGCTCTTTTGAATTTTCATTGCTCCTTTGTGCTATTCTATAGATGTCGCTAACGCGACTATAATGCGATCGTTTGTAGACTTGGAGGAGCACCAGACCGACGAGGATCGTGAGTACCGTGAGGAGTATGGAGACGACTACACTGAAGGTGCCACATCCCACCCAATCTTGTAGCACCTATTACGCATGGCTAAAATAGAGATGCTAGTGCTTTACTTTGTTGTTATGATCACACTATGGTAGAACTTGCATGGTAGTATGCTTTCTTGATGGCCTTTACCTTGATGCAACCTTACCCCTGCTCACCCTGCTGTTAGGCTAGTCACACGCTTGCTTATTACTTCTACTATGCTTACACTACATTGATGCGTGTTGGAAACTGGTGATAATTGAACTATGAGGAGAGTGCTGCGTGTGTGACTTGGGTGCGTGGAGGGTGAGGGTTGTATCGACCAAGTTGGAGTATACGATGAGCCTACGACAAGTCTTGCTGTGGGGTGCTACCTAGGCACCCCTAGAATGGATACATGTGGTGGGTAAAGGGGTATATGAGGTGGTCCTAGGTGTGAACCTGTAATGGGAGGAGCCCGGGATGGAGGTGCTGTGGTGGCACAGTAAATGGAAACCCTGATGAAGACATTCTGGCTTGGTCAACCCTAAGGACTTACTAGTACTCAAATTCACCGGGAAGCCTTACGTACCACTCGCCCTATATGGTGCGGGATGGCCGAACTACTTGGTAGGATATTGCCACTATTGCTAGGTTGATAGCGGACAGTGCGAGGAAGGTACGAGGTGCAAAGGACTTCCCCCACACCCTTCCGAGACTTCATGGAGACCTTGTGGACCTAGCTCATGACTCATAGTTTTAGCCACCCCAGACTAGACTTGGGGTGTACCAGGGCTGAATGGTAGAGTGGCATTATCCTAGGCCAGCAAGCGGCTGGAATTAGCCCAGTTGACGACGGTCAGCAAGGAAGGCAGATCTTGTGGTTATGTAAAACCTCTGCAGAGTGTAGGGTTGATCGATCGATACATGTGCTGACTTGTCGGCTATGGACCTTTCTTGGGTTTCGCTTAAACTAGATAGAGAGATGAGTCCTTCTTTTCTTCCCCTAGGAAGTGAGTGTTCGGTCGTAGCCAGGGGCTATGGGCCTTGAGACAGTGCCGAGAGGGAGTTGGCCTATCGACTGAGCGATGGTATGGAATGGTGATGGTATAGAGATGGTGGTATATCGATCCCAGGATCGAAACCTGGCTCTGGAAAGGGAATGGGGTGGAGTGTGTGTGGGAATGGTGTTAAAACTTGACCAACTGTTATTATATACTTGATACGCTACTGCATAGGAAACCCCAGCCTTATAGGTTCCTTTTGACTATATCCAACTTGCATCCAATTTCCACAAAGCAATGCTCATAGGGTTGGGAGTGGCCAGTACAAATCGTACTGATAAATTTTGGCATAGAGGTTCTACTGAGGAGTATAGCTCCGAGGAGTTTGACGGTTGAGGGGTTCGTGCCTACCCTCGAGTTTGGCGATCTTATCTTCAAGCTGTTCTGAATGAATGCTACTTTTGATTCCGCTAATGCGGTGATGTAATAATTTATATAATTCCGCACTATTTGTACTCTGATATTATCGTTGTATGGATGGGATATTCGACTGGAATTTGGGTAATATGATCTACCACGGTCTTATTACACTTCAACTCTATGGATTTCCCTTTGCGGAAATTGGGGTTGTTTCACTACGATCGGATGCTAGCACTAGGGCACGACCGAACGCGCCCGTGCCACTATTCTAGGCCTAGAAATGCTGAGGGAAAGCGACCGGACGCTGTGGCGAGTCTAGTCAGTGATGACCAGACACGTCCGGTCGATGTAAATCGTCTCTAGAACCTCTCTGTTCGTGAACAAACACTGGGAAAAGGAGGGTCTGGTCATGTGATCAGACATGACGTTCATTTGCACAAATTGGGAGCCATTGGCACCCAACGATAACATTCAAACGGCTAGTACACGTGGCGAGCACAGCGTGACCGAACTCATGAACTGAACTCTAGAATGGACTCTGGGGTGAGTCTGGTCTACGAGTTCGGTCAGTGCGTAGAAATCGGGATGAAGGGGGTAACAGCTATTTTAGCTCTTAAGGCTATAAAAGGAGTGTGTGGCTGGCCTTGGCACATGCTTGGCACCCTTGGGACTTAGTGACCTTGCTTGGGGAGTGCTAGGAGAGCCTCTAACTCACTTGTGCTTGCAAGAGTGCAATTCAATTGCGAGTGAGTGATTCTAGTGTGATTGCATTGTGAGTTTGCATCGAGTGGCACTAGATGTTCGTGTTGCAAGCTAGTGGTGCTTGTTACTCTTGGAGGTTGCCACCTCCTAGATGGCTTGGTGGTGGTCTCCATCGAAGCATGCGAAGAAGATTGTGTGGTGCTCTAGAGAAGTGATTGTAAGGGGTATTGTGCTCACCGTGCAGGAGCCATAAAGAGCAACTCTAGTAGAGCGTGTCATTGAGCTACCCTCACTTGTGGGTAGGTTCTTGTAGTGCCCAATGAGCGGGCTTAGTAGGTGATGCCAATTAACTACCGAACCACCAAGTGAGCGGTCGACACAATGGGGACTATCGTATTGGCAAATACGTGAACCTCGAGAGAAAAATCATCGTGTCAACATTATTCTTCAAATAGGTTTGCAATTCCCAAACACAAGCTTGCTCTTACATTCTTTACATTGTGCTTGTGTAGTTGCTCTTGTAATTAGTTGGCTTGTGTAGCTTGCTAGTTACCTTCTTGCTTGTGTAGCATAGAAGTAGCTCCCTTGCATGGCTAATTCGGTTTTAGTAACCTTGTTAGTCACATTGCTTAGTTTGCCTAGCTAAGTAATTTGTGCTCTATAATTTGGCTTGTGTAGCCTTGTTATTAAGCAATGCTAGTAAGCTTAGGTGGCTTTGTGCTTTTGCATCACTAGTTGTGTAGGAGCTCCCCCGGTTGCTTGAGTACTAGTTGCATAGGTTTGTGTGACCTTGCAAGCTAGAATTGTTAGGTGAGCTCTAGCTAGCCTAGCACCTTTGTTGCCTAATTAGGATCTTTATAAGGTGCTAGTGAACTTAGATAGAGGGGTGTAGTCTTGGCTAAACTAATAGTTTTTAATTCTGCATTTGTTTCTATTAGCCGGTGCATTTAGTTTTAGAAAGGACTATCCAACCCCTCTAGTCCATCATCTCGACCCTGCACATGTCCAACACCATCACCTTGGACTTCATCTTTGCTCCCCCACTTGGGTTGAACCAACCTGTCAGTGTTTTATAAACCGGACTAGTAAATTTATACGATTGCCACACTGCTCTAGGAAGACAATGGTAGCATCGAAAAGACACAATGATTTATACTGGTTTAGGTGGGAGCCCTATGCCCAATGTTAGAGATGATAAAGTGTGTGTTCCTCGCTTGAATGCTCTGAAGTTCTTACAATGGGGGTGCAAGAATGGTGAAAGAGGTAGGAGAGGTAGAGCTAGGAGACGGGCTACCTGAAGGGAAGCCTCAGGAGCCCTTCTATGATGTAAGAATGAGTGAATGAGTTCAGATCCCCAAGACGGGTGCTCTGGCTACCATTATATAGAGCTTGGGGCTAGGGCATGTATAAAGAAGAAGGTTTTCCTGACTGAAGGGTCATGATCCTTAGGGAGGACCTTGCTAACTTGGCTTGCAAGCTATGCCATCTTGTGGTGCATGTCTTGGCATGGTTGTCATCATGGTCCTATGGCCATGTCATGACATGGTGTGACATAGTGCTATTGTGCTAGCCGTGGCGACAGTATAGGCATGGTGGTGGTTTGCCAGCCATCCTATACGACGTAGTCTTCGCCAGGGTCTATGTCATCACCTCCTTATTTTTTAGGGTGTCATATAGGAGTTGGTAGCCGCCCTTGGATCATCGATCGCCTAGTTGGCTTATGGAGTTGGTGGTCACAATCCCAATTGTTGGGGTCATGGCTCCAGCTGGTCTGGATGGCCTCTAAGTCAAGGCCCTCATTGTGGATCCCATCCTGTAGTGGATGGAATCATACTTGCATCTTGTCAGTCCATATTTGGACGGTGGGTCTTCGTACTGATAGCCACCATCATGTGATGTTGTCTTGTCTAAGCTACGTGGTGTAGGGATGGCATCTGATCGGACCAAGGTGACCGCTGTCCCCTTGGTCCTTGCAGGGTCAGTGTGACATACTTACTCTTGTTAGAGTAGGCATGTTTGGCTAGTCTTTACCTCTCCCCATTCCTCCTAGGGATTGGGATGGTGGAGAGTTCGTGAGTCTATGGCTAAGTCTGATGAAGGGGTCATGGCCGAACCCTGCCTTAGTGCTTGGCCTAGTTTTCTTGGATTAGCTAGGCCTCGGTCATTTGGGCCCTTGCTGGCCGATGTATTGTGGGTCGCTCGGCCTGCTAACTAATTGGTGCCTTGAGATACCCTAGGGTTATAACCCCGATAGTAGCCCCCAAGCATTTTTGTGATCACAAAGTGATTGTGAAAGCACTGTATTACGTGCATATCGAATGTGGGCTCATAATTCATGGCTTGTTTGAGCTTTGTCGCTCGACCCCTTGTGGGCTAGTGCATTTAATGTGGTAGGTGGCCATTGTTCCCTGTCCTATCAGGATGTCTTGATGATGTGGTGTGTGACCATTGAGCCATGCCATGTCAGTGTGTTGAGTATTGGGGTTCATGACCTAGGTGGGACTGAGTGGTCTCGTCAACGCTTTATTAGCTCCGCCTTTGGGAGGGTTTTGATTTCCCTAACCTCATGTGGGCATCTAACATTGTCTTATGGCCTCCCTTGGTTTGCCACATGGCACGGGGGTCTCTACCAATAGTCCACCCACGGGCCTATAAATGGGGGCCTTTCTACCATTTGAGGCACCCATGATCAAAACCATGAGCTAGTCTTTCACCTTTCTGAGCGATTAGATGTTGAGATAGCAAGGAGATGAGGGAATGGAGAGAAGGGTTGGAGGGGAACCATGCAGCTCCCATCATACGTCCCATTAGGGGTCATCTGTGGTGGCTAGAGCTAGTGTCGCCTTTTCTAGCAACTGGTGCTAGAAGGAGATTTGTGAGCAGGGGAGGACGCAGGTCCTCATGATTCTATCGCTTCCCTGAACTCGTAGGTTTGGGTTCACTGAAACACAAGGACCAAGGACTTCAACCAACTCCCCCCAGAGCCCGTGGTTTAGTGGAGGCATTGCCGTCCTTTGTGTTCCCACCATGCTTTCCAAAGCATCATGGTGGTGACCTACGGGCTTGGTCTCGCTCCGTCCTTTCCTCCCCATGCCTTTTATGCCCTAGAGGTTGTGGTGCTACGAGAAGGGATACAAGGCAATTTCTCATTGCCTCCCCTCTGCATTTGTAGCAGCCACCTTTGGGGACCCCGACTACGCCGCCTAGGTGGCAGTGTCATGGTTTAGTACTTTCCTAAGCGGTTTGGGTTTCCTTTTGTGCCTATCGCGAGCCCCCGAGCTGTGGGATTGGGGTCGCAGCTTTGGCACGATGCAAGAAAGCATTTCCTTGACCTCTTTTTATGCATTTGTGACATTTTCTGCAATTGTGTGATGGCTCGTAGGTCTTGGACCTTTTATTTTTTCCACGTGACTAAGGCATGATCATGTTTTGGGTTTCGCGGGCCATCTACTTTGTCGATCTCTCAAAGAGGTCATGGACCTTTGACGGTTTGTGAGTCTTTGAAGCTTGCCTTAGGTCTTTAGACCTAGAGATGTCGGGAGGAGTTTTGGTCGTGGCCAGGCCTCTACTCTTCTATGGGATCATGGGGAACCCACTCCTATTTTTTCCTAGCATCCCTACTGACCCTGAGGGGTCGTGATGCCCTGTTATAGGTGGGCTTGGTTTTGCCCCACGCAGGGAGAGGCATGTCCACCGTAACCACATGGTCGGAGTGGTGTGCCTCGTCAGGGTTGATGGGTTATCCAAGTGGGACCCGATATCCCCCCCAATCAACGTGGAATTTGGTTGTGCCTCATCGAGAGACGTCCCATAAATCATCGGCCGTCAAACCCATTGGTCCCCGACCACCTCCATAGTGGTCAGAGGGCAAGATGCCTCCCCCCAAAGGGGGTCAACCTAGGTGACTTCAAAGCGGATGACTCAGACATAGAGAGAGATGGTCATGTGGCTCTACACCACCGATTAGAGCCACTGGGGCCCATCTCCTCTCAGCCCCTATCCCTTTTGTGGCCTAGAGCCCTTCTAAGGACTGGCCCAAGAGTAGGTTTCCTAAGCATGATGTGGGGTCAGGGTCGCAACGGGTCATTCTGTGCATGATCTTGGGGGCGGTCGACCTCCTCGGTCACATCATGGCATAAGGACACGCACTCACAAGCAGTCGTGCACCACGGAACGGGGGCGTGTAAATTGAAATGATATGGAAAGAGTGGGGATATGCGAAGCTTACTTGGTTCATGCTATTGCGTGGGCAACCATCGCTCCGCCTTCCCTCCGATCACTTCACCTGCTCTACAAAGTTTCCCAAGCATTTAGTAGATGTGAGTGAACACGCATCCGCCTTAAGTGTCCTCAGTGGCTATAAATATGCTTGGAGTGGTACGGTAGGAGAGGCATTCGCCTTGAGTCGCCTGCTCCACCACTTCCCTATTCTTGCTCTGTGCGCTTAGAGTCCTTTTCTCGCAGGTTGGGATGGATTGTGGCAAGCGGCCATGGAAGGAGTCGCCGAAGGCTGGTGGGCCATCATCACATCTTCATGCCTATCTGTGCGATCAAGGGTGAGTGTTCAAATGGTGTTTTAGTTTAGGGATTGACCTATATTGACCATGTGTGCTCCCAGGGCAGCCTCCCATGCCATGTCTAGCAAGGCAGCCAGCGCTATGCGTGCCGTGACCCCACCCATAGGGGGTCGAGCTTGTCGTCATCGTATTCTTTGGATGATCAGCACAAGTTTCATGAGCTCGCCCATGGGGTGGATGAGGCCTGCTAGTGCTACTCTGACGCCACCCGCAAGGTGAGCTAGCTGAAGCACTGTCTTGATGGCGTTAGGGTGGCCCTCAAGGCCTTATAGAGGGAAACTACCACCACATAGGCGGCGGTCACTGATGCCTAGGCCTACCTCATGGTTATAGATGCTTCTTTGTCTTCTTGTCCTATTTGTTGTTTGTCATTCTTGATCTTCTTGTCTTCTTGTTTCCAGCATTCGAGGAGCAGCTGGTGGTCTTCTGCTAGGAGACGACGAAGGCCCGCCTCCGAGAGGTTCTTCTGATGGAGGATCGTGAGCATGTGGTGGTGGCTAAAGTTTGGCAGGGAGCCGGCATCGCCCTCGCCGCCCTATAGCTCTACACCAGCCAAGACTTCTGCCAGGTGGTGCCCAGGTTCCTGGGTCAAGCTAGGCAGGCGTAGCGGGTGGAGTGGGCAAAGCTGGTCAGCGACTTTGCCGCCATCATGGCCACCGTAGACGTAGAGGACATCCTCTATAGCGGTGGCTAAGGACCTTAGGTCATACCTAGGGGCTTTTAATAAATAAACTTCCTTAGTTTGTGTCTTGCACCTCTTTTATTCTCGTGCGCTCACTGATGATTCGATCATTCAAATGCCATAGTCACGCGACCTTGCTTGGGGATCGACCCACGAGGTTTAGCTTAGTGCAACTCCATTTTCATGATCAAAGGGTCATAGGCCAGATCTGGCAGCAGTGCGCCTTTCGTCGACCTCTCTTTCTTAGGTCATGGCTATCTTTCTTCCCTTCCTCCTTATGCATGGTTGCATGACCTTGCCTAGAGCTAGCTCCTAGGGCTCAGTTTTGCACGTCCCGTGGTTGCATGTCGATGCATGATTAGCCGTGATGTAGCCCCTATGAGTGTGCTATGTCGACTGGCATGCGCTAATCAACATGGGTCACTTGGGGTCACATACGTCACTCGAGTGTCACTTTGACATACGCTCATCGAAGCATGCTACGATCTCTAGGTGCAGGAAAGATTCATTAATTATGATCGTTGTGTACAAAATCTCAGCTAGAGAAGCTCATGTCTTGGCATAGCTTTGGCACGAATGCTGGGTTGCCACATCGCTGGTCATGGCTTTTGACATTCGTAGTGCTTGATGTGGCGAGGCCTATAACGTGTTGCTCGTCGAATTGAGGAATGCACTATGTCGTGAGCCCTCTAGAGCTCATAGATCACGTCATTCTTGCATTAGGTCATTACCTACCGAGGTCGCTGAGCACGACCTCTGTGTGCTCCCCTACCACGTAGGGAAGTCACGTTCGAGCCCAGCCCCTGGGGCTGACCTACAAAGCTTGACTCTAGCATGACACCAGTCGTCGTCGCCCACATGAGTTGAGGCTTCAGGAGTTGACATGCAGTCGTTGCGATGTCATAGTTCTCCTATTCGTAGAGGTGGGCTTGTTGAAGGTTGTCTCCTATGGTGATTATCCCATGGGGACCAGGCATCTTGAGTTTTAGATAGGTGTAGTTGGGAACGGCCATAAACTTGGCATAACATGGTCGATCTAGGATGGTGTGGTAGGTGCTAGGGAAGTTTGTTATTTCAAAGGTGAGCGTTTCCATGCGAAAGTTGGCTTGACCTCCGAACATCACGGGTTAGTTGACCTACCCGAGGGGGACAACCTAGAGCCTAGGTATGACTCCATGGAATGGAGCACTGGATGGTCGTATCCCCACTCACGACAGTCCCATGGTGTCGGTCTCGGCGTAGAGGAGACTGAGGCCGCTCCCGCCGTCCATGAGGACATGAGACAAGTAGCTCTTGCCGACGATCGGGTCCACGACAAGGTGGAAGCATCCCGATTGTGGAATGTGGTCAGGGTGATCCTTTCTATCGAAAGTGATCGTGGTTTCTGACCATTTCATGAAGGGCGAGACAGCTTTGCCTAGGGCGGATGCGTTGACCACCTCCCTAGCTATAAGCTTCTACCGGCATGTAACACCCTGAAAAATTCAATTTTTTAAAATAGGTTTAAAATGATTTATTTTGGTATTTTATGTTCTCATGAAATATAGGAAAAATAATATTTTTCACTAAATTAAAATTTATCATGAGGCTTAGCAATATTTTTGTGTATTCATGCTGATGCATACTTATTTTTGTGATGAGTGGTTTTGTCCAAAATTCAAAATAATTTCAAATGCTTTTGAAATGGTTTGAAAATGGATTGGAAAATAGAATTTAGAAAAAAAACTCCATCTCTCCCGCATAGCCCAGCGGCCAAGTCGGCCTGCACCCACTCCTCCCCGCCGGCCTGCTCCCACCTTCCCCCGCGTGGCCCACTTGCTTTACTCCATGCGGCCAGCGTTGTGCTTCCTCTCCTCTCCTCTTTCCCACTCCGTAGGCCCATTCTGGCGCTCCAGCCCAAGTCACGTAGGCCTGCTCCACCCTGAGACCTAGCTCCCTTCTAGGCTCACCTGCATGGAGCGCCTCCCTCGCTCTCCCATGCTGCCATCCCAACCCCACCTCCTGAGTTGCTAATGAACCAGGCCCGCTTGTCAAATGCGTCTCCTACCTTCTGCTCGTACCTGAGCCAGACACCACCATAGGACTCTATCTTCACCCCATGACATCGGTTGCCGTGTTCCCCACGTCGCTTCCCTAGCCATAAATAGTGCTTGCTCCACGCTGTTTCCCCCCTCATAACTCTAGAGTAAGCCGCATTGCCTCTACCTGAGTCGCCGCGCCGTAAACACTAGCTGTCGCTGCCAAGTTCAAGCCACTGAGCCACGCGCTACTTCCATCCACTCCACACCACTAAAAACTACCGAGGTGAGATCGCCGTCTTCTTCTCTTGCTTCCCGTGTTCTCAGTTTGTTGAACTGTGGCCTCTAGGGCCCAAACTGAGCACTCCAGCGAGCTTCTCGGCGCCGACAATGGCCAGTCGCTGCGCCTGGCACTATTCCAGAAACCGGCATCTCTCCCTCCCCCTCCTTTCTAATATGCATCGTTAGAACTCGATTCGACGGCCGAGATCGCACTGTACCGGTTTGACCGGTCGTTTTGCTAAAGAGACCCTGAGTTTCTATGAAATTAACCCGCCGTCCACTACCTTTCAGAAATAATTCAAAATATGCCCTTGATTTATCTGTTTTGGCCCCTTTGTTTTTCCAAAAACAAGACCAGGTCCATTAGGCATTTTAAATTCAGTTTTTAATTATTTTTAAAACAAAATTGATCCAAATATTTACAGAATTACCACTATCTTCATTAAGACATATCTTCCCTGTTTTAACTCCGATTTGACCCGTTCAAGTTGTGTTAAGTTCATAAAAATATAATCAACATGTTAGTAACATTGTTTAGCATGTTTAGAGCTTTTGAATAAAATAGTAATTTGATTAATCTATATGAAGCTACTTTTTCAATTAAAAGCAATTTAGGCTTTTTACCTCTATCTTTTGTAAATAAAATAAGATTAATCTTATATTGGTTTTCTAATACAAATATAATTTGGCTTAAAACAATTTAGATATTTCCCTAAAGTATCTTATATATGTTTTATAATTAAAATAAATAATGCCTATAGTTTTCTTTTTAATCTATCGGTAGATGTATCCTTTTCACCGTAGCTCCGATTAGCGTGTGTTTCGCGTCTGTGTGATCGTAGCAACACGTAGATTTGATTTCAAATTCTTTTCACTGATTGGTGTAACATTCTAATATAATTATGTTTGAATGCTTGAGTGGTGCTTAATGATCTTATCCAATCGGTGAGTTTTACATGGTGCTCAAGAAGCAATTCATTGGAGGCTACGAATCAATAGAAGGAGGGTCTAAGTTTAAGGCAAGTATAGCATGGGATCTTCCTTGTTGTCCTATACACCTTTAATCATTTAATTTATACTACATGTGTCTACCTTGACTACCACTAAGGATATCCTAGTCTTTTGTACTTGTACCTTGTCACCTATGGGGAGTTGCATTAGGTATCTTGGCTAGTGCTCAACTAAAGCCATGATCTTGTAACTTGACTAATGGTATATGCAATAAACACTAAAAGATGCTTTTTAGCAACATGGAACAAGGGGGCTAGAGCATTGGGCTATTTTTATGGTGCTCTACATTCCTCTCCCTAAGGACTTATCTATAAGTGATCATCTAGGACTTACAATACAGCTGTGAGGGCTATATGGCTCTGGCTTTAGCTCAGTATGAGGACCTTTTCTAGCTTGTTAGTGGTTACCTTTATTGGCATAAGAATGGCTTACCAAATTGGGTATAGTGCGGTCTCTATCTCCTTATGTATAGGCTGCGCGTCATTATGCCATCGGGAAGGTGGGCTCTACATCTGTTTGCCGAGTGAATCTAATGGCCCTAACTTTTTAGATGAACCTTTGAAAGGCTTCATAGTGAACCCAGCTGACCTTCCTTGGAAGTGGGTCAAGAGATTAGCTACCTCGGGAGAAAGGGTAAATCATGACTCATAGTGAAAGTGTACAACCTCTACAGAGTGTAAAACTGGTATATCAGTCGTGCTCAGAGTCACGAGCGGCCTTGGAACCCTTATGGAATACGTGATCATTAATGGTTAATGATGATGAACACAGATGATACTGATTATGAAGATGCTCACTAATGATTAATGTTTATGCTATTTATTATACATGTTATCTGATCATGTGTTTATATGGGCTTGTGAATAAACTTGTTGCCACCCTATTCCTAAAATCATGACTCATTAAAAGGTAATCGCAGTTAACCAGTGTTAGCCTTTTGAGCCTCATGAACCCCATGTTATATTTGTTGAGTATGACATGTACTTACGCTTGCTTTATTTTTCAATTATTTGGATAAAAATCCTAGATGGGTACCAAATTGCTAGAGTTTGAAGAAGTTAGGCTTGTGATCAACCAATTAGTTATCCCTATGGAACTAGAGTCTTCTCCCAAAGATTAGAGTTGTCTTTCCTCTATTTGCTATCTAAGGTTATATCCTTTATACTAAGTACGTTGTATATTGAGCATTGTCTTTTGATATTACCCTTATTTGTAGCTATATGTGAGATTTAACTTCCTGGGCTCATATATGGTGCGTATCTGGTTTTGTTCTTAAAACCAGGTGCTATATAGTGGTATTAGATCAATGATGACTGTAGGACGCAAACCTAGTTAGAACTGGATGTTTTAGCATGCTTTCATCTCTGATTAGTTCTTGCTTTCTCTCCAACCTTGTTATTTTCTAGAAGTTATGCTCACTTTGGCCTTTGTTCTGTTCTAAAAACCTTATCTCTATTCTAAATCCTCTCTTTGTCTATATAGATGGGTTGTAATGAGGAGACCACCAGCGTCAGAGATCAGGAGGACCAAGCTACGTTGTCCTTGACTGCATTTGACAAGGAGAAGCTTGTAACTAGGCAACAACATGTACTAGAAGGAATGACTCAACATGGGAGTTCTCGATAGTGTTTGCCATAGGGTCAAACCAACATACCAAAGGGACCAGTGAAGAGACAAGTGGCAGAAGCTTAGAAGAAAATGAAGTCCAATGAAGGTGCTGGTAGTAATACGCTTGGAAGTCAGTATTAATGTCAATGCTGCAAGCATTATGGTTTTCCCAGTCTTCAAAACAAGTCTAATAAGAGGGAAGTTAAGGTGAGAACCCGAGTTGTCAAGCTAATGTGGATAAGAAGAGGAAGGCGGTCTCACTAGAGCTAGCATTGGGAAGCAGTCAACATTCGAGTTCTACTACATGGTCACATCTAGCTCCAATCCCTGGTTAGATAAACTTAGACTCTAAAGAGTCAGAAGCTTCTCAAGCTAAGATTACTCCACTCTTTCCACAGGAGGTATGCATAGATGAGTGGACAATCACCTATAAGGAGTTTCAACCCCAAAAGATCAAGCAAGCTAGATAGTGGTCTAGTCAAACGAAGATGAACCTTTAGAGTCAGCAAGCTGACAACACACCAAGCAACAATTCTATGGAGTATGACATCACAAAATATCCAGCTAAGAGAAAGTGTTATCATTGCCAGCAGGAAGGACATTATGTTAAATTTTGCCCATAGAAGAATCAACAATTGTACCATAGAAGTGGCCAGAGTCATATCACTATAAGGTTGCTACCAGAAAGTGTCAGTGATACCCAACCCGAAAGAAGTATTTGGTGAGAGTGATGAATGAAGAAGTCATGCTAGACTACCCAAGATCAACAAAGTGGAAGATGTGTTGCCCTCACTGTCATGCAAGGGATGCTACCCTAGATGCCCTCATAGCCACACCCTAGTTAAGGAATAGGAGTTTGTGCCCTTTATGTAATAAAAACGATAGTATCGCAAGTTGAGTCAATGATTGAGTTGTGCACCTTTATTGGTTTGTTAAATTGTCATTATGCTTAAGATAGTTTGCATCTTTGTAATGACTGCAATGATCTTGTTGGGTGTTCCCACAATTTCATTTATCTTATAGGCCTAAGGTATAAGGATTAATGAAATAAATAGTTGGGTTATGGTTTTCTTCTGTTTTTCCTATCCTACCTTTTGGAGCAGTCTATCCTCTTTGGCTTATGTCTCTGATTTTGGACAATTAGAAATCATAAGAAAATTCTAGACAATAGTAAACTTCAATATCTTTCTCTGACCACAAGAATCACCCTGATAGCTATTTTGGTTATGGAGTGATGAAAATCACAAGACGATGCACCTGTGCTTTCTAAAACCTAGAGTAGTCTCTGTTGTGCACTGCTTTGGACTATCCGAACTGCAGAATTTGGAAAATTGTTCTATAAGGAAGTTGTGGAGAATTTTATAAGCTTTCCAACGGTATAAGCTACAACTTCATTGGATTAACATAATGAGAGTTACAGCTATTTTATAGTACTATTGTTTTTCTGCTCGTGAGGAATTCCAGATTTCTTGTTCTTGCCCCTACACGAGAGTATCATTAGGATGCAAGAATGTCTTGATACTAGTTAGCTCATCTATAAGAAGGTGCAAGCTACCCTTTTTGTGTCCCCTAGTTGATCTTTTCTTAAGGGGGGTAGCCAAAGTGAAGGTGGTTTTGTAGATTCTAGCTCTCACTTGGAAGGAATCCTGCCAATTCTAATCCACCGCCATCCAATTCCCCATCTATAGAGCAAGCTTTGATGATACAGACTCAGTTATTGCAAACTATTGCTCAAAGTGTGTTGAACAACCCACAGCAAGCACCACCTATTGACAAGCGTGGTGAATTTATGAAGGGACACCCACCGACATTCTCTCATACAAGCAAACCACTAGAAGCTAATGACTGGCTTAGAGCTGTGGAGCGACAATTGGACATAGCTCAGTGTGATGACCATGAAAAGGTGCCATATGAAGTTCAGTGATGCTCTCTAGCCCTCACTTGGAAAAGTGCTATCACTTAGAGAAACAAAAGTCATTGCTGATGCCCTTAGCAAAGGAGAGTTATGCTAAGAAGATTCGGACGACACCATGGATTAAGAATTGTGTTTGGGAGTTGAGCAATTTAACCTAAGCATATATAGTCATTAATGTTTTAAAGTTGGTACTGGAACCTACTTTGGATCAAGAAAGTAAGAAGGCTCTGTTGGATGGTTAACATATGAAGAAAGAGGTCTAATAAGTATGGACTAAAATGGAAAAAATGGCCTAGTGATTGGAGTTACCTGAGTATTGTTTGGAGTATCTGTCAGAATCTTGAAATCAATTTGGCAAGATACTTGAAGTAAGGTTAACAGGTATGCAAAGTAAAGTGGGATCATTATCAAGACGATGGAACTATATGAGGAAGTAAAGAAGAATCCAAAGACAGAGTATCCCCATCCCCTAGTCAACGTCGTCCGAATCTCGAGGACGAGATTCATCTTAAGGGGTAGAATTGTAACACCCTAAAAATTTCAATTTTTAAAATATGTTTAAAATGATTTATTTTGGTATTTTATGTGCTCATGAAATATAGGAAAAAGAATATTTTTCATTAAATTAAAATTTATCATGAGGCTTAGCAACATTTTTGTGCATTCATGCTGATGCATACTTATTTTTGTGATGAGTGGTTTTGTCCAAAATTCAAAATAATTTCAAATGCTTTTGAAATGGTTTGAAAATGGATTAGAAAATAGAATTTAGAAAAAAAAACTCCCTCTCCCCCGCGTAGCCCAGCAGCCAGGTCGGCCTGTTCTCGCTCCTCACCGTTGGCCCGCTCCCACCTTCCCCGTGTGGCCCACTTGCTTTACTCCCCGCAGCCCACGCTGTGCTTTCTCTCCTCTCCTCTTTCCCACTCCGTAGGCCCATTCCGGCGCTCTGACTCAAGCCATGTAGGCATGCTCCACCCTGAGGCCCAGCTCTCATCTACGCCCGCCCATATGTAGCACCTCCCTCGCTCTCCCTTGCTGCCATCCCGACCCTGCCTATTGAGTCACTGACAAACTGGGCCCGCTTGTCAGACGCATCTCCTACCTTCCACTCATACCTGAGCCGAACACCGCCGCAGGACTGCACCTTCACCCCATGACACCAGTTGCCGTGTTCCCCGCATCGCTTCCCTGGCCATAAATAGTGCTCGCTCCACGCCGTTTTCCCCACATAACTCTAGAGTAAGCCACATCGCCTCTACCCGAGTCACCGCCGAGTTCAAGCCACCAAGCCACGCGTCGCTTCCATTCGCTCCACGCCGCTGAAAACTGCTGGGTGAGTTCGCCGTCTTCTTCTCTTGCTTCCTATGTTGTCGGTTCGTCGAATCGTGGCCTCTAGGGCCCAAACTAAGCGCTCTAGCGAGCTTCTCGCCACCGACCATGGCCAGTCGCCACGCCTGGCACTGTTCTAGTCGCCGATGTCTCTCTCTCTCCCTCCTTTCTAATCTACACCATTAGAACTCGATCCGAGGGCCGAGATCGCTCCGTACCGGTTCGGCCGGTCGTTTTGCTAGAGACCCCGAGTTTCTATGAAATTAACCCGCCGTCCAATGCCTTTTAGAAATAATTCAAAATATGCCCTTGATTTATCTGTTTTGGCCCCTGTGTTTTTCCAAAAATGAGGCCAGGTCCATTACGAAATTGATTCCAAATATTTATAGAATTGTCACTATCTTCATTAAGCCATATCTTCCCTATTTTAACTCCGATTTGACCCGTTCAAGTTGCGTTAGGTTCATAACGATGTAATCTACGTGTTAGTAACATTGTTTAGCATGTTTAAAGCTTTTGAATAAAGTAGTAATTTGATTAATCTATATGAAGCTACTTTTTCAATTAAAAGCAACTTTGGCATTTTACCTCTGTCTTTTCTAAATAAAATAAGATTAATCTTATATTGATTTTCTAATACAAATATAATTTGGCTTAAAACAATTTAGATATTTCTCTGAAGTATCTTATATGTGTTTTATAATTAAAATAAATAAAGCCTATAGTTTTCTTTTTAATCTATCGGTAGATGTATCTTTTTCACTGTAGCTTCGATTAGCGTGCATTTCGCGTCTGTGTGATCGTAGCAACGCGTAGATTTGATTTCAAATTCTTTTTCACTAATTGGTGTATTGTTCTAATATAGTTATGTTTGAATGCTATGCATGTTTGTTCAGATGCTTGAGTGGTGCTTAATGATCTTGTACAGTCGGTGAGTTTTACATGGTGATCAAGAAGCAGTTCTTTGGCGGCTACGAATCAATAGAAGGAGGATCTAAGTTTAAGACAAGTATAGCATGGGATCTTTCTTATTGTCCTATATACCTTTAACCATTTAATTCATAATGCATGTGTCTACCTTGACTACCACTAAGGATATCCTAGTCTTTTGTACTTGTACCTTGTCACCTATAGGGAGTTGCATTGGGTAGCTTTGCTAGTGCTCAACTAAAGCCATGATCTTGTAACTTGACTAATGGTATATGCAATAAACACTAAAACATGCTTTTTAGCAATATGGAACAAGGGGGCTAGAGCATTGGGTTATTTTTATGGTGCTATAGATTCCTCTCCCTAAGGACTTATCTGTAAGTGATTATCTGGAACTTAAAGTACAGCTATGAGGGCTACATGGCTTTGACTTTAACTCAGTATGAGGATCTTTTCTAGCTTTTTAGTGGTTACCTTTATTGGTGTAAGAATGGCTTGCTGAATCAGGTATAGTGCGGCTTCTATCCCCTTGTGTATAGGTTGCGCGTCATTGTGCCATCGGGAAGGGGGGCTCTACATCTGTTTGCCGAGTGAGTCTAATGGCCCTAACTTGTTAGACGAACCTTTGAAGGGCTTCATAGTAAACCCTACCGACCTTTCTTGGAAGTGGGTCAAGAGATTAGCTATCTTGGGTGAAAGGGTAAATCACGACTCATACTGAAAGTGTATAACCTCTGTAGAGTGTAAAACTGGTATATCAGCCGTGCTCACAGTCATGAGCGGCCTTGGAACCCTTACGAAATAGATGATCATTGATGGTTAATGATGATGAACACAAATGATACTGTTGATGAAGATGCTCACTAATGATTATTGTTTATGCTATTCATTATTCATGTTTACCTGATCATGTGTTTATATGGGCTTGTGAATAAACTTGTTGCCACCCTATTCCTAAGATCATGACTCATTAAAAGCTAATCACAGTTAACCAGTGTCAGCCTTTGGGCCTCATAAACCCTATGTTATATTTGTTGAGTACGACATGTACTTACGATTGCTTTATTTTTCAATTATTTGGATAAAAATCCTAGATGGGTACTAGATTGCTAGAGTTTGGAGAGGTTAGGCTTGTGATCAACCAGTCAGTTGTCCCTGTAGAACTGGAGTCTTCACCCGAAGATTGGAGTTGTCTTTCCACTGTTTACTGTCTAAGGTTATATCCTTTATACTAAGTATGTTGTATATTGAGCATTGTATTTTGATATTACCCTTATTTGTAGCTATATGTGAGATTTGACTTCCTGGGCTCACATATGGTGCGTATGTGGTTTTGTCCTTAAAATCGGGTGCTACACGATGCTTGTACTCGTACGCTGCCGGTCCATCGTAGATCATGAGGCACCCTTTTGGGTCAGGATACGCATCCCCTTTCTCCTTGTTGGCGGTGGATCCGGGCGGCGCGTCCGTGCCGGTTGCCTTGTAGTCGCCATTGAAGTAGCGCTTGACAAGGTCACACTCCTCGAGGGTGTGTTTGATCGGATAGCCATGGCTGTGGCATGGCATCTTTACTATCTTGTCAAGGCTGACATGGTTGAGCTTGCCAGTCTTCTGCCTGTGGATTATGTCGACTGCCACGACAAACTCACTATCACGGCACCTCTAGCTATCCTTCTTGCCCTTTACCCATCGATTGCGGCCTTTAGCCTCATTTGTAGGTTCGGCTTGAGACTTACCCTTGTATATGTAGAAGATTGCATGGATGGCCTCCTCACCAAAGGTGTGGCTTGTCGTGAGGTCGAGCAACTCCCATGTCATCCCGCAGTTTACAGCTCTTGAGCTCGTGGATGAGTGCTTCGTTGGTCGTGCCAGAGATGAACACTCCGATCATGTCCACATCCATGATATCGGGAAGCTCATTGCACTACTTGGAAAACTGGCGGATGTACTTGCATAGAGTCTCTCTCGCTTTCTGTTTGCAGGCCTTGAGATCCTAGGAATTTCTAGGGTGCACGTATGTGCCCTAAAAGTTCCTTACGAAGATGCTTTTGAAGTCTACCCATGAGTGGATGCTATCCGCAGGGAGATGCTCGAGCAACATGGTTTGGTCCTTTTGGCATGGCGCGCGGTACACGCAAGGAGCCCACTTCTTTGGATGCGCGTGCCTTTGAGTGATGGCTGATAGTTCACTAAGACATGATGGATGGTTTGTCCACCATGTAGGACTGGGTCCTAGTTCTCGGCTTAGCCTTGCGAGATGTGGCATCGGGTAGCCACCTGATCACTAACGACGACGCCATGTGGCGGCGGGTGATTTTGTTGTTCGTGCATGCCCTGACACACTGCGCTCCTTTGGTTGCGGAGACACTGCTCGGGGCGTGGTTCTACCATAGGACCCTGGCTTCCCACGTGGTTGCCCTAGATGGGGTAGAAGCTGGTGATGGGCGCCAATCCATTAGTGTGGATAACCTCATGGTTTCCCAAAAGGATGTGGCTAGTCGATGCCATTCCCTAGGTGAGCTCGCCCTGAACCATGGTCCTATGGCCTCCTGGGAGGAAGGTTTGGCCACGGCTCATGGCGAAAGAGGGTACTGGTCCCCTTATGTAGGCAAAAATTGCTATCTAATGGTGTTATAATTATTAGAGACATGGAAGAGAATCAAGAAGCTCACTTCATGAGAAGCCAACCATGTGAATAAGGAAGTAATCTACAAAGAAGAGCTTTTACTTAGAGTTCTTACAAGAGTTACTAACTGTTTGGATTTATATTTTAGGAAGTATATAATCTTTGATACCATTTTACAGATGATTATATTTATCTATATGGACCCCGAGGACCGGAGGCCATTGCATGTATAGAGCATTCATCTAGCTCAACTCTGGGCTTCTTTATATATTCTGGTGCTTGAAGCAAAATGTGCAACGGTTGCGAGAAAGTTTCAGACTTCCAGTACACGAAATCCTTGGATAGATCGTCGGTGAGACCTTTTTAATCCCAAAGGCTATGGAGGAGCCACCTATAAAAATTTAAGATCAAGATAATTTACAGGAGTAAGACAACTGGTCCATTTAAGCAAGAGTCATGTCTTTCCCTTTTCTTTTTCAGGACTGCACGCATTTGCAATGGCATTACTTAAATTCTTATAGTGATTTATACATAACAAAAAAAGGATTTGAACATTTTGTATAAAAATTACAGAATAGTGTCTATCATACAACCAATAAACACTTGTACGTCACACATGCGTGATTACTAGCAATAATAAAACATAGGGAGGATAATATGGTTCTCCTACCTACCTTATTTATATGTATCCATACAAAAGTCCAAATAAACTTGATATTATGGACCATAAACAAGAGGTCTGTTTGGTTCATGTCTGAACTTGCCACGTCTAACTTTCGATAAACCGTAGCTGCCCTAGAAAGTGTGGCGAGTAAAAACAAACATATTTGTGGCAAAGTTTGGAAAGAAAATGAGTCTATATCGTGTGGGGCAGGGTATATAAAAAAGTGTGGCGTGTCATAGTTACAACAGTGAACCCAACACATATTTAAGAAACTGTGGCACACCTAACTTGCGACATGGCAAATTGTGATCATGAACCAAATAGAGCCTCAATACCAAAGTTGTACTTTTGCTATTTGTAAATTTGTTATTTGAAAAAAAGATTGCTATCCTTAATTTGGGTAGTGGGGGCGGAAAAAAAGCTCCGGCAAACCGCCTTGATACACCCCAAAATTTGTTGGCCTCCTATTTCCCCTCTCTCACTACCTATTCATATTCCTTCCTACTCTGAACTACCCAAATTTTTCCTCCCGACATCTGCTCGCCCGTGATTCCCCCAACGCCTTCCTTCGACCGTCGCCTTCCCTTCCCCCGGTGCAGCGGTCGCGGCCTGTTAGGAGCGGCATTGCTACCCCAGGCACGACGGGCGTCCCTACTGATGTAGTTGGTTTTGGTGAGCATGGGTCATGGCTTGCTCCTGCCAGAGTCCTTGATGACAGTCTGGACGGCTGCTGGCGGCCCGCACTGACCATGGCGTCAACAACGTCGCTCCGGCAATGGTGAGAGGTTGCGGTGCCTGTGAGGGCTCTGCAAACCTCTAGAATGCTCCACCTCTGCGCGCAGGGCAGCATTGGCTGTAGCTGCGGCCTGGGTCTTGGACAGCGCCTGCCTGGCTGTCTCGACCGCCCGTGTAGCCGCCTCCTCCACAGCAACGATGTGCGCCTCGCGCCTGTCCACGTCTGTAGCTGCTGCTGTCGCGCGGCGTTGGCTCTATGCTGGCTGGAGTTGGTGGACTGGTTGGTGTGCACATACATGCCGCCACACAAGAAAATAGAAGAACCTATGCTCTGATACCAATTGTTGTAAGTAGTTTTTTTTTTCTATTGCTTAACCACTCTAACTATGTGTTTTGTTACATCATATAAGATCAAATGGTTTGCATTACAACTAAAAGTAGAGATGGGATTGCAATAACTAAAGTGAAAGATTAAAAGTAAAGATGGGATTGCAATAACTAAAGTGAAAGATTGAAAGTAGAGACAGTATTGCAACGACTAAAGTGAAAAATAAGGTTGATGATAAGATGCTAAAACAAAATAAGATGCTAACATATTACAACAACTAAAGCAAAAGACTGAAATTATAGATAAGATTGTAACCACTAAAGTTAAAGTTAAAATATGATAAGACGTTAAAACAAGACAAGATATACTAGTACTGGTTATTACTATACTATAGAGTTTGTACTCCGAAGTATCTTATAGCCTGTTTAGTTGGCTGATTAGTATTGTTGCTGATTTATGAAAAAGTACTGTTAGTTAATTTATGTGAGAAAAAAATACTGTTCCGACTATAATCGTTTATGACAAGCCAGCCAAACGAACAGGCTGTAAGACGCTTCTGGCTTTAAGCATTTGTCCACCTGTGTAGAATCTACCCGCAGTCAAGAGGAGTCCCCACCCAGACGCCAATGCTTCTCGTGCATAAATCTGTTCCCCTGCGCCGGCTCCTCCCACGCCGTCCTCTCAAATCATTTGTCCTCTCGCCGGCGTCTCGCCCCCGCCGCCTCTCGCTTCTCCCGCGCGCTGCCATGGGCTCCGTAGCCGGCGACACAGCCGTCCGCCTCGCGTACCCGCCGGCCCGCCGCGACGATTCCGTCGTCGACGACTACCACGGCGTTCGGATCCCGGATCCCTATCGCTGGTAAGCAACCGCGCGCGTCCTATGTGTACTCATTTCTCTTGCTTATGGTTAATATGCCTTGCGCCGCGCAGGCTGGAGGACCCGGACTCGGAGGAGACGAAGGAGTTCGTGGCGAGGCAGGCGGAGCTGGCGGAGACGGTGCTCGCCGGGTGCCCCGACAGGGAGAACCTGCGCCGCGAGGTCACGCGGCTATTCGACCACCCGCGCCACGCCGCGCCGTTCCGCCGCGGGAACAAGTACTTCCACTTCCACAACTCCGGCCTCCAGGCCCAGAGCGTGCTCTACATGCAGGTATGCTATGCGTGTGCCACGGACTTTCCTTCACTGGAAGTGGACCACTGCGCCGCACGGTATCGGGCATAATTTGGTTAGATTAAGGCAAAAATAATTGGTTACACGTTCTTTGATTGGATCACTTAAGAAAAATGGCGCTACATTTTTTAGGGATACTATTTTTCGCCATCGAACTATTGCCAGCCAGAGTTTGGTTTGGACCATGAAACTCTAAAACTAGCCTGTCCATCCAACTGTTGAAACCGTTCACAATTAGCCATAGTGAAAATTGGTTTCATAAAGATCACGAGATTAAAAAAATATACCATCAAAAGAACTAGATGAAATACCATCGAAAGATAACATTAACGAAAAAGAGCATTCTGTCATGTGTCATCACGTTTGGAGCTAATGCTGTGAACCAGGTCCACCACCACCTGGATGAGGTCTCGCGTTGTGGCTTGTCTTCGGCCATGAATGAGGAGCATCAGCAATGCAAAAAAGAGGAGCTCTAGGAGTGCCGTCCGTGGATGGCTTGGTTGGCAGCCGATGATGAGCCCTGATGGGTGGTATGGACATATATGTTCATGAAAGCAAGGTGGCGTTATATTTGCCTTGTTGGTTGGAGGTGGCCACAAAAATGGTTTTCTTATCATCATGTCGAGTGTTTATGTCCTTTCAGTCGAATCCTTACCACTTGACATGGTGGAAGGATAGTCAAAGACTGCTATGGCACCAAGGTTTAGGACTACAGATTTAAATGTAGTGGATTGGAGTGGTGGACAGCTGAGGAGATGAGGTCCGAGACCTTAGCAGTCTTAAAAAAACCTTCTTTAGCTTAGCTGATTATAATGGGGTGTTAAAATTGTTGAGTCTAATGCAAATTTTTCTAATATTGGTATGCTTGTGATGAGACTAATGGGTCTATATCTGCCATATGCTATGTTGACCTTGCAGGATGATTTGGACGGAAAGGCAGAGGTTCTTTTGGATCCAAATACGCTAAGCGAGGATGGGACGGTTGCTCTTTCAACATATTCTATTAGCGAGGATGGAAACTACATTGCTTATGGGCTAAGTGAAAGTGGTAGTGATTGGGTCTCTATTCATGTGATGAGCATTACTAACAAGCGGCCTATGCCTGACAAATTGTCCTGGGTAAGTAGTTACAACTTGCCACTAGACTGCCAAAGGCTTAGTTTTCCTTTGTGCTGCAATAGTGGTTCTTGGTTCTTCTAAACCAACTCTTTTCTATTGCTGGATGCAGGTAAAGTTCTCATCTATCAGCTGGACTCATGACGGGAAAGGTTTTTTCTATGGTCGGTATCCAGCACCTAGGTAGGCCTATGGATTTTTCCTTTATCTTCAACTAGCAACTGCCTTTTCCAGCATCCTGTTGGTATGGATTTCCCTTATTGATAGCTAATGCAATGTGACAAAGGTCAGTTTGCTTGGGAGTGGAAGGCATTATTGTAATGCAATATAAAAAAATCGATAAAAGACAACCCAAGCCAATTCAAGATGTTGCAATTGATGTATACAGTATACACTTAGGTATAGTGTTCTCTGTTATTCGTGTTGTTAGCCTCACCTTGATCTGAATGCTAGCTCTGCAATCAACAAAGGAAAACACAAGAGTACTCTTGGAGGAGAGTTCTCTATTAGCACTCACTTTAACAAACCTTACCAACTCAGGCAGTCAGGCCCTGTTTGAATGCAATAATGTATGGCCTGTTGTTGCTTGGACACATGCTTGGCAAGGCTGTTTTCTGGTTGTGTCACAATTCCCGTGTGAATTCTGGCTATGATATGCATCCAGTGGGCTTATCTTTTGCTCTCAGATTGGTTGCAACAATTCTAATTCATTTAATATATATTGCTCTGCATGGATTGCTTGATTTTTCTAGTATGTAGTTCTTTTGGCATTGCTTAATTGTGTAAGTCTGGGTACCTTTGGAGTGAGTATGTCTGTACTTGGATCGTTTCCTCTCTCTTCAATACAAATATATGCTGCTCTCCTGCATACTCAAGGAAAACAATGTTCTTTTGGCATTTCCACAACTCTTCATCATGTGGATAGCCACCTGTCCTGAACTCTGGGACCATGTGACAGTAGTACATAGACAGCAGTAAGCTAGTAACTCTGTGTGGCTAAGTCTTCTGCTTCTATTATTTACCTTGAGAATAGTCAAGCAAAGTCAAAGATTTGTTACTAGCCAATTAAGAATACACTTTTCACAAATAGTAATGTTGAAATTAGCAACTAAGCTTGTCCGTTGTAATATCTCCATGGCTTATCATCATCATCTGTAAATACTCTTTTAAGTTTTCTGGTTTGAATTGGTCTGATCTCATCTGTTTGCTCTGAAGCACTTGGAGCAGCCTCATAAGTTTTGTTTGAAATGTCCCCATCATGTGTTCTGTTTTCTCATTTGTTTCTGTAGAGGAGGGGAAGTGGATGCTGGAACTGAGACAAACATCAATCTTAATCATCAGATATATTACCATGTTTTGGGATCTGATCAATCAGAGGATATATTGTGCTGGAAAGATCCTGAACACCCAAAGTATTCCTTTGGTGCCTCAGTCACTGAAGATGGAAAGGTAACTCGCTCTTGCTCATGTTATTTTTACGAGGATCTTGTAATAAAAATAAAAAACAGATGGAGTTTGCATGTTGATTTGGAAGAATAGAGGGACTACAAACACATCTGTTCATCTAATGATTGAACCTTTTCAAAGTTTTTTCTATTGCATAGAAAAAAATTCTGAACATTGTGCTTTTGACAGTACATCATATTGGGCATCTATGAAGGTTGTGATCCTGTCAACAAATTATACTATTGTGAAATTTCTTCTCTTCCTCGAGGAATAGAGGGCTTCAGAGAGACAGAAGATTTGCTTCCATTTGTCAAGCTTATTGACAATTTTGATGCTCAATATCAAGTTGTGGCCAATGATGGTGATGAATTTACATTTTTGACCAATAAAAGTGCCCCTAAGAATAAGCTGGTAAGGGTAGATATCAAGAACCCAGAGCTGTGGACTGATGTTCTTCCAGAGCATGAAAAAGATGTGCTCGAGTCAGCCGACGCCGTTAACAATAACCAACTGTTGATGTGTTATATGTCAGATGTTAAGCATATTCTGCAGATAAGAGACCTTAGAACTGGAAACTTTATTCATCAGTTGCCTCTGGAGATTGGTGCTGTTTCAGAGATCTCGTGCAGACGTGAAGACAAGGAAGTATTTATTGGCTTCACAAGCTTTCTTTCTCCAGGCATTATTTTCAGGTGTAACTTAGCACCTACAATCCCTGAAATGAAGATGTTTCGAGAAATTTCAGTTCCTGGATTTGATCGCACAAGTTTTGAAGTTAAGCAGGTAGATATCTTACCTGTACAAATTTGTGTTCTGCATTCTATTATGGTTCAGACATAAGTAACTTGAACTTTCATCAAAAGAAGTAGTTTTGCTGTTAGGTTCATGAGCTTTTCTTTTCGCTGGTCTGAATAATATTGTTTCTGTATGTAATGTTTTTATTTGCCACTATATCTCTTATTATCCTCAGGTTTTTGTCCCTAGCAAGGATGGAACCAAAATTCCCATGTTCATAATGTCAAAGAAAGATATCGATCTTAATGGATCGCATCCAACTTTGCTATATGGTTATGGAGGATTCAACATAAGCTTAACAGCTTCATTCAGTGTTAGTCGTGTTGTGCTATGCAAGAACATGGGTTTCGTTGTCTGTGTAGCAAACATTCGGGGTGGTGGAGAGTACGGGGAGGAGTGGCACAAAGCTGGAGCACTTGCAATGAAACAAAATTGTTTTGATGACTTTGCTGCCTGTGCGGAATTCCTCGTTTCTAGTGGTTACACCAATTCCAGATGTTTATGTATTGAAGGCGGAAGCAACGGTGGTCTTCTGGTTGCTGCTTCCATTAATCAGGTAATATGGTATAAACTCTTATTTTACATACAATGTATTGTGACTGTTGGAGTATGATCTGAATTCTAATGTGTCTTGTGGGTACACCTGGCGGGCCCATGGTTTGGGTTATTTGCTTAGCAGATTTGTTTCCGTATTTGATTGCAGTTAGTCTACCCTATATGTACATCTTGTAAGCCACATGGATAGAGCAGGCGACTCACTGTATTCCATGCGTTTTGTAAACTCTCATATAGTGAAGATCGCCGGTTGGTGCCTGTGATTTTTTACCGCAAGGGTTTTCCATAAAATCTGTCTCATGTTCGATCTCGATTCGGATTTTTTGCTAACAGACCCAGGTGCCATGGGCTGGCTGGGTCATGAGTCATGCCATGGGCTAGGGTGGCCTGCAGTGGTTGCTGTCATCCCTTGGGTCGAGTGCCAGGCTGCCAGCAGCGGCCTCTGTGTACCCGTCAAGTCGAGATTGTCATCAGTTAGGCATGAGTCATGACCACATGAGACAAGATAAGATTAGGAAGTTAAAGAATAAAGCAGAAGGAAATATTCTTTATATCTGTATTCCCCTTGGGTATAAACATAAGGCTATGTAGTCATTATCAGTCAATCAAGGAAAAGTGGTTCCTCCTCACCCTACCCCCAGCACGCTGCTAGCACGGGTAGTGTTCATGTGAGCAGTGCCACACTGCTGCTCTTCCCCATGTCAGCCACCATATAGTTGGGCCATGATGCTCCTCCTTCAAATCCTCTCACTGCTGCTTCCTATGACCTACTCCCTCCTGTGCTCAAGCACATAACACAATACTTCATGGACTTGTATTTTTGTGTTTGTTATTATTACAATGCAGTATTCGTGCTACCATGCATTAACTTAACTACTCATACTATTGCAGAGGCCTGATCTCTTTGGGTGTGCTCTCGCTCATGTTGGCGTCATGGACATGCTCCGTTTTCACAAGTTTACAATTGGTATGTTCAAATAAAATCAAATAATCCCTCTAAAATTTGTTCTTAGTACACACGCACAAGCGGACGCAGACACTCATGCATGGAAGTTGGAGGAATTCATGTGTCAGTCTTAAGTATAGCTTTGGCTTCTGTGCTGGTGGTGCTCGTGGTTGAAGGAATTCATCAGTGCTTCTGTTGCACAGCCTATGAGATGGACTGTACCATCCTTCCAAGCACTAGTTTCTGCTCTGCATCATTTGTGTTTTCTCCCATTCCAACTCCATATCCAACAGGATCCCATGTGCTGAACTGCTGCTAAGAAGCGACATTAGAGGTTTTCTTAGTTTTGACCTGTCACATTTCTTGACTGTGTTTGCTCAATAACAAGATATATGGGAATGCAAACCCAGAGAGTCAGAGTAATAGCTAAGGGTGCCATTTGTAATTTCCCATTTATTTTCAATTCTGCTTTTGATTATATCCTCTTTACCTGTATATTTTTACAAATATTGTTTATTGTTTTGTATAGGTCATGCCTGGACTACAGACTATGGTTGTTCAGATAAGGAAGAAGAGTTCCAGTGGCTCATTAAGTATGGCTGTGTATTTGAGTTGCTGTGTTACTTTTCTACCGACATTGAACTGATTACTGCACTGTTGAGAAAATCATTAGGTCACATTATTGATTTCAAATAAAAAAAAACAATCTTACAGCTGTCAGGGTTAGTTATGCAGGTTTGCTAGGGATACATCATGTGTTTTTTTTTTGTTAATGCTTCCATATTTACTCTATATTTTCATAGGCTAAGATGAATTTGCTATGTCTCTGTATACATTAGGACATAATTAAATTGATCTGTGGCATCATATTCCTGATGAAAGTATTTCTCTTAGATTTTCTCTGTCAGGAATGCCACAGTCCAAAACAATTAAGTTGGATGACCTGCTATTGTTTTGGTGCTTCACCTGGTTATTATTTTAGTGCTTGACTAGTTGACCTGACTGTTCTTTTCTTTTTCTTTACTAAACAATAATTACATTTGCTTTTGTCCTTAGATTTAGTCTACTGAATTGATCCTGATCCCCTTTTGCTATTTGCTGCCCTGATGAACATAAACAGATATTCTCCCCTTCATAATGTATGGAGACCTTGGGAGCAAAGCTCTAGTAACCACTGCCAGTATCCAGCAACCATGTTGTTGACAGCTGATCATGACGATCGTGTTGTGCCGTTGCATTCACTGAAGTTATTAGCAGTAAGTTCATTTTTGTATTATGTCCTGAGTTCTCATGTGAAACGAAAACATGCAGTCATCAACCAAGAATCAGACTTCAGTTGCCAATTAGCATTCTATTCATAGCCGTAGATTCAACAAACAGTTATCCTATACTATATGTTAGTGGTGCAGCAAGAAACTGACCGTTTCATCATGGAAAATCTTTTATCGACCTATGGCCAGGGGTCAGGAGTGGTTCTATACTTGTTTGGTACTAGTATAAATTATTTGCTCATTAGGTGGTGCATGTGGATGATGTGCACTCAGGCACCCACCTATCTCAGCAACATGATATCAATCTTAAAGAAAAGCTGATTGTCTTAACGTAGATGATAGATAGTCTATATAACAGATAGCCAGAGATAATAATTGTTTGAAGTTAGATTCAGTGGTGAAGTAGATCTCTTTGTAAAGCCAGTCTCTAATGAAACTTTATTATCAACATAGGCAGCCCACGGCAACAAGTCTGTGAGCTGCACATGGCTTGGCCACTATGCCAACAGATGAGCTTTCCATCAGTTTGGGTTTCTGGTGTTCTTCCTATTTTGGAGCCCATTTAGTTTTTGGCCATGCCTGCTGTTGGTTTTCTTTTTGTGATTTTATCAGCAATGGCTTACTGTTCAATGAAAGTTTAACTTTACATTAATCTTCTTTTGTTGTTTACTACATCATAGCTGTTTGATATTCTTCAATCCGTTCTAACTTATTTGCCTTTTCTGCTCTTACTATGCTTCCATTGCCATTCATTCATAGACGTTGCAGCATGTCCTGTGTACCAGCACCGAGGACAGCCTGCAGACAAATCCAATAATTGGTCGCATTGACCAGAAGTCAGGGCATGGAGCTGGCAGGCCAACTCAAAAATTGGTTTGTGCAACTGCTTCTCTGAATACTCCTTTGACTTAGGGGGTGTTTGGTTTCCTGGACTAAATTTTAGTCCATGTCACATCAGACGTTCGGATGCTATTTAGGAGAACTAAATATGAGTTAATTATAAAACTAATTACATAGATGGAGACTAATTTCCGAGACGAATTTATTAAGCCTAATTAATCCGCCATTAGCACATATTTACTGTAGCACAGCATTGTCAAATCATGGACTAATTAGGCTTAAAAAATTCGTCTCGCAAATTAGCCATAATCTGTGCAATTAGTTATTTTTTTCGTCTATATTTAATACTTCATGCATGTGTCCAAACATTCGATGGGACAGGGACTAAAATTTTTCTGTAGGAATCAAACACCCCCTTACACTCAATAGTTTATGTGATATACTGCCTTATAAATTTCAGATTGACGAAGCTGCAGACAGATATAGCTTTATGGCAAAGATGTTAGGGGCTTCGTGGACTGAATAGTTTATTTTGTCCAGCTTAATGTGGAGATGGTGAGCAAGATTACCCTATGCAGTCAAAGTAAAGTGGCAGGAAAAGTTACATTGCTTATATTTTGCTCTTAGCTTGGATGATCACCCACCAGACAGTTGTAGGGTTTATGCTTCGGGTTGAGATAAGGGTTCAGGAAACATTGTCATGCCTGGTGTTGGTGTGCCATTTCTTTTCTATATCTTCTGATTGTTTGAACCCTATATGGTACTACAACATTCCAAATTATAGTATATAGAAAAGTTAAAACGTCTTATAATTTGGAACAGGAGTATTTGTGCCTGGAGGAAGTATTAGGACTTCCTAATGGAAGGTTGTTGCATGTTTGGAAAAGGAGATAATGGAAAATGGACGCAGGACCTTGAACCATTTGGAGCAGTCTGACATTTGAAACCCTGCTTGCAATTCAATCGGAGGTGGCTTGCTCAACTGTTCCAGTTGCTATCCAACTAAGTTTCAACGAGTTATATAAAAAAAAAAGTTTCAACGTTAGCCTGTATAAATGAAAACTTAGCTTCAAGATTAAGACCCTGCTTGGTAGTTCACCTTAGTTCTGAAATTTGTATACTGAAATCAAGATTTTTTTATACATTTCAACTAGAACAGATAGAAAATAGTTCAAGCAAGCAAACTAGGGGTGCGTTTGGTTGAGCTTTTGGCTTTGGCTTTTAGCCTAAAAAGTTAAAAGGCCAACCAAAGAGGCTGCTTTTTCAGGTTGTTTTTTCAGAAGCAGCTGTTTTTTGTAGTACATTTTTGAAAGCTGGTTTGATCCTGCTTTTGACTTTTGGCTTTCTGCTTTTTGAAATTGGTGGCATAAAAAGCTTTTTCATAGTTGTTTCAAGAGAGATAAAGATAGAAGATATATTTTATACTTGTTTAACCAAACAGCTTTTAGCTTTTCTACAGCTCACAGTCCACAGCAGCTTTCCCACAGCTCACAGCCCACAGTAGCTTTTTCCCACAGCCACAGTTCAACCAAACACACCCTAGATCTGCTCAGCTCCAGTTCCATAGCTTTTTTTTTTTTTGTTTGAGTTGGAATTCCGGCCAAAAAGTTCTAGATGGTTGAACCTTGTTTGTGGATAAAAAAGAAAGAACTTTGTTTTTGACTATCCAATATTTGTTTGGATTTGTTTTTGGCCACGCACTTTTAAAACCATAAATCTTTGATTGTGGAACTATAAATATCGGACAAATTTGGGTGTCTAACTGGTCCCAAAGGTAGTTTTGTATTGTATTTAAAAATATAAATGATTTATTTTTAGAAATTCATATCTAATTTATTTTACATAAAATATGAAACCAATCCTAATGTGTCTATTGGTGCTATAGAGTTATTTGGATCTTATTTTTAGTAGTTTCTAGTCTTTTATTGTTCATTGCAATGGCCATTATTTATTTAAATCGTCATTTTATGCTATACTAAACCTAGCGATCAACCAAGATAATCTATGATCAAAATAGAGTGCCAAATGTAGAGTTCATAGTCACCAATTTTTTTTAGGGCTAGGGATGCCATATTAGTTACGATGGCTAAATTTAATTATAACATGGAATATGGCACCTGTGAGGTTGTGTCGTCTTCTAGATCTTTGGGCCTCTTTGGATATAATTATAATCTAATTCTTGTTGATCGACCGCGCCGCGCGGTGTTCGCTCGCTCCAACGCAGAGGGAATTTGATATTTCCACCCCTATGGTGCAAATGTGATGTTACTTCTACCTTTATATTTTAAAATTGTGATTTTGGACCCCGCACCACGCGGCCTGGATACTCATCCAAACAAGGCTTTATTTACTCTTGGTCTGCTATTGGTTCTCTTGGCTAATCTTACTAGTAGTATAGTGCAAAATGATGATTTAGCTAAGTAATGAGCATGTTAGAGCAATGAAACACTATGAATAGAAACAAATAAAATACTTACTCTATTTTAAATTATAAGTCGCTTTGACTTTTTTAGTATATCCATTTTGCTATGCATGATATAATAATATGCCTAGATACGTAGCAAAATAGATGAACCTAAAAAATCAAAGCGACTTATAATTTAGAACAGAGAGAGTATCAATGACTCCAAATAGAGCAAATAGGAGCAAATAAAATACCATTGACTCCAAATAGAGCACCAACAGATGGATTGTATTTCTAGAAAAGAAGCTAGTATTTATTTCATATTTTCTATTATTAAAACGAATGAATTTTTGAAAAATAACTAGTTGTTATTTTTCTAGAAAAATATAAAACCACCTTTGAAATCATATAGCTAGATGGCCAAATTTGTTTGTTGTTTGATAGTCCAGTAGTCAATTTTTCTTTTTAGAGTTGTACGGCTAAAAGAAATATGAAAATAGTTAGATGGCTTAAATAGACTAATCTAAAAAAACTGCTAGTTTCATTCCTTAAATTATGTGATGGCATTTGAACCAACAGCGCTGAGAGTGGGTAAAAAATTTCACGTGGTGGAGCTATACCTATATTGTGAGTAATATACGACAGTGGCAGAGGAGGGGGGGGGGGGGACGGGGGTCTGGCTGTAACACCCTAGTATTAATCATTGCATTTCGCATAAACATCATCCAAGCATTCATGAGCATGAGCATATGAAGTTTCATTTCATTCACCTTACTACGGGGGTCTGGCTGTAACACCCTAGTATTAATCATTGCATTTCGCATAAGCATCATCCAAGCATTCATGAGCATGAGCATATGAAGTTTCATTTCATTCACCTTACTACGGGGGTCTCGCTGTAACACCCTAGTATTAATCATTTCATTTCGCATAAGCATCATCCAAGCATTCATGAGCATGAGCATATGAAGTTTCATTTCATTCACCTTATTTTTATCAAATGTGATGTTGATTATATACATGCATATGCTTGTGATCATGTGTGACCAATGCAAGAGATGGTTGTGAGGTCACAAAAACACCTTGGACACATCTAGGATGGAAAATAGAACAATATTTGTATTCATGACATGGGCCAAATTTGCTTCTAAGTCCTAGTTTACTTAAAGCTTCATTTTTCAAGATACTACTTTGACTATAGTTGAACTATAGCATAGAGTATTTGCATGGCAGTGCACCCTTGATGAAAGTTGTAGTTCTTGACATGGGTAACAAACTTTATTTAAGGGTCATGAGCTAATTCAGTGCCTAACATGGTCAAATAGAGCCCACAAGAATCAACTAAATGCTATTTTCAAGACTTGAAAATTTTGGTAAGTCAAAAAGTTGTTTACAGTTTCAAGTGACCTACTCTGGAGCATTGCAATTTGAAAACCATGGCGAATTAGACCAAACTTCTTAAAGCAAATTTGTAGATCACATGTAGCTCTACAACTCTTAGTAATGGAATTTTCACTAACTCGCCATGGATTAGGAGTACCAATTGCTTTAACTCGCTCTGTTAGTCGGCTGATGCCGACCTGAACCGGGCACCGTGCGCGCCGTCGTCGCCGACCGCGCGTAGGCAGCGGCCTCCACCTAGTGGTCGTACGTCGGCGCTGGGCCCACATGTCAGGGCGGGGTGGACAGCAAAGACGCCGCATCGCGCTCCTCCACTCTCACTCACGCTCACTCTTCTCTGCCTCCCTCGCTCTCGCTCTCTCTCGTAGCCGAGCCATGCCACCGTCGCCATCGCCGTGCACCTCTACCGTGCTCGCACACAGTCCATGCCGCACCACCGCCCAATCCGTCACACGCATAGCTCCACCGTGACTTGCTCCACCTTCCTGAGCCACTAACACCACTGTTCATGCAAGGGTAAGGCCACATTGCACGTCACCTCCGTGCCATGGTCGCGGTGTGCCATAGAGCTTGAGCTTGCCATGGCCAGCCACAACCCGTGCTCCTCCGACCTCCCTCTACCTTGGTCCATTGTCATCATAGGGTCTAGAAGCTAACACCGCAACCCGTTTAACCTCTACCGCCGCAATAGTGTGGGAATGCGTGACCACGCCGTGCGCGTCCGCCATGGTCGCGGGCATGAGCTCACCACGGCTAGCCCTAACTGACCTCCCTTTACTCCTGCTAGTGTTTGTTTCTGGACCTCCATGACCCTTAGCACCTTCCCTGAAGACGGAGACTCACCACCGGTAGCCGTCTCGTCGAAATGGTGACCCCTCTGACATCGCTACTAACCCTAACCCGCACCCTAGAGCTCCACTAGGACCCCCTAATGCTATAGCCACTCTCATCGGGCCATGTCGTCATCAGATATAGAGAATCCGTTGCCGAGCCGCCATGGCCACCGGCGAGGTAGCTCCGGTGATCCACCGAGCCAACCGAGGGTACCATTAGATGCGCGAGAGGGTGGGGAACACGACGATGGTGACCTCATCGTCGGTGACCTTGTTGTCAGCTGTGGCAGAACCGACCAATTTATAGGAGCATAAGTATAATGGCAACCATCCAACAACGATCGCACTGTCATACTTGAACCTATATAAACCTGATAGTCCGTCGAGTATCGTGAAGGATCTCGAATAATCCAATCACACAACCAAGATCGTACATGATTCAACATACAAGCCACATATTACATAAGTTCATCATAGTTCAACATATATCAGAGTATGAAAAGATTTATTACAATACCAAGTTTGAATACAGTAGTAGCGGAAGCAAAGATAGTTTTTAAACTAACATCTCACACCATTGTTCAAATACTTGCCAGTTTCTGATCACATCCCCCAAAATCATCATAGATTAGATATATAGAAGCGCCTTGCCCATGGCCTACTCCTCATCCATGGCAGTATAGAAGTAGTTCTTACAATATCCATGATAGATGGTGTTATCTGCAACAAGTGGGAAATAAACCCTGAGTACAAGAAGGTACTAAGCTAGACTTACTCATCTTAAACCAAAAATAAAGTGACTCCAGGGATCATGCAAGGCTTTATAAGTGGAGCTAGCTTGACAACATTTTCACAAAAAGGCACTAGTTGAGCTACACATTTTATAATTTGGTTCCAAGTTAATTATAGCTATTCATTTCTAGATTAGCATCTAACCTGTGCCAAACATGTGGTGTATGATTAAGTAGCATAAGAATAATAACCACAGCCAGTATATCATTTCCATGTTCATCATAACCATCACATTCTATAGTTCCATTACTACGATGCTGGAGCTAGTCGAGTTTCTTACTATCCGGGAGAGACGGCGATTCGAATTGGTTGCAACGAGCTAGGCAGATATTCCTAACACAAACCCAGACATACCTGTACCAAGGTAGTCTTAGGTCACCTTTGGTACAACTCAGATACACATTTCGTGGGTTCGATCAGCGCCGCACCCTCAGGGACACTACTGGATGCCAGGTCGATCAGGACTCTAACCTGCCCTTAGCCTCACACTGGCTCCCCGCACATCTTTACTACCTCTAGTGTGTGCACTCTAATAGAACAAGGCCTAGCATTAGTTGAGCTACTCGGCTTCATGGTCGGAATGAGTTATCTGGCTAGCTAAATGAGAGGCATGCGTTCAATCTCAGCAGAAGTGCTAACAACGGTACGATCCTTAATCGGCACAGACAAAATCATATGGGTCAACTTACACATAGACTCCGCTTAGACTTTAGTTATATTATCCCATGGTTCTTTTCCATGATAGCAAATATAGCCAACCGTGCTCCGGTATCCACCTATATCTCGCAGGTGATAGGAAATCACCCGGCTTCTACCGGTCTAAGCATGGCTAAGCATATATTTGATCCTAGACCTACACAGTGTTCAAGGTATATTTCTAGACAAGGAAGTTATATGTGTCAAGTGTTTCCATTCAACTCTTATAACCTAATGCATCAAACATAAATAACTCAAGTGATGTTTTATAAAACATAGGAGGCTTAAAATGCTTCGGGGCTTGCCTTTTAGAAAAGATGTAGGCCTATGATCAGGGCACTCCGATAGTTCTTCTAGAGCTTGCTCCTCACTTTCAGGAGCTATTTGCGGTGGTGCCTCCTGATTCTCCTCCTCTTCGGCCTTGAATTCCAAGAGGATGATTCCTTCGGACGATCCTATATGCATGAGCATGAAATAAGATACTATAGATGTATAGGTAATGACATGGATGATATGATATGATAAAATGTATAATCATAAATATCTTTAACTACAAGGCACTAGTGTGATATCAAGATTAACTTTCTTTTACTAAGTAGGTGTGTCTCTCTTTTCTAGTACTTAATCAAACACTCACTTAGGTATTTACTGGACTGCAACAATAGTCACTTGTTTTGATCATAACTAGAGTTTTACATATCCAATTAACCTGATCTAGGACTTTCCGGAAAGCTTATAAAATTTTCTACAACTTTGTTATTAACAAGTTTCACATCAGAGATCATTATCACCACACAATTATCACCACAACAAAAACTACACATGCAACCATCTAGTTGAATTATAGAGCTAACCAGCTGCCTATAACCAATTAACTTAGCATAACTACAAATACCAACAGACCATATGCTTTACATGCACTATAGGAAACATCATAGTTATGCCCAATAACTTATTTACATGCATTTATTAATTTCCTTATATAATAAGGTGATTTAAATGGTAAATATTTCCAGTGCTCAATAAATTCTCAAAAAAATACATAAGCCTACACATGACCCCAATAGTCTACTATATAAATTTCATTTCATTTGGATAAATATAGTCACCTCTATAAAAATAACAATTTGCATAGGCTTATTTTAGCAAAAATAGTCTAGCCTAGTGAAAAGTGTCAAACAATAGATTTCATATTTTTTTTACTTTCATTTTGGCATAAGAATGCTGTGTAAAAAATTTCATGATCATAAGTGTTGTATTTTTACCCCAATTAATTTCACTAGAAACTAGCAATAAATCAATGTTAAATAGTAAAATTCCAATTATGCCTACTATAGGTTTAGTATTTTTTGTAGCTAGAGCATGTCAACACAAGACCAACAAAATTTGAATCACATTTTGAGCACTTCTCTAGCTCAAGTTATGCATTTTACAAGATAGAAACTAATTTAAAAGCACTTATCTAGCTTAATTTAATTCCCCCAGAACAATACTCAAAATAGTAGGTTTCATATTTTTATCAAATAGTACACTTCATGATGAATCCAACAAAATTTAGTTCACTAAATTTGGACATTTCTAGCTCTAGATATGAATTTTTGAAGTTTGAATCAATTTCTAAAAAAGAATAAAGGAAAACATTTAGAACTGAAAATTGCTACGTGCACCCGGCTCACTACACCCGCTGCGACTGACTGCTGGGCCCCATAGTCAATGGTCCCCACATGTCATCGGCACAGAAGCAGGGCACGACTTTGACCGTGGAGAGCTCGTCGACGGCGAGGTCACCGGTGATAAGGTCACCACCGTTGTGTTCCCTACCCCCTCACGCACCTAATGGTACCCTCGGTTGGCTCGGCGGATCACCAGAGCTACCTCGTTGGCGAGCATGGCAGCTTGATGGTGGCACACGATGGTGGACTCACCGTCTCTGGGGACGATAAGGCCAGGCGAGCGGGCTACCGTGTCAGGAGGTCTTAGCGGAGCTCTAGGGCTAGGTCCGAGCTACGACGAAGCGACGGTGAGCTTTGGCCACGTGCGTGGTGGCATGGCGGCGTGAGTGCATGGCGGCAGCACCTCCCGTTCTAACGAGATGGCTATCGGTGGTGAGTCTCCATCTTTAGGGATGGTGCTAGGGTTCATGGCAATGCAGAAACACACGCTAGAGGGGGACAACGGGGTCTAGTCAGGGCCAGCCACGGTGCGGTCACGCGTTCCCGCACTGTTGTGGCAGTAGAGGTTAAATGGGTTGCGGCATTAGCATCTAGATCCTATGATGATGATGGACCGGGGTAGAGGGAGGTAGGAGCAGTGGTGGTGGCTAGCCACGGGTGAGCTCGTAGCTTGGCGGCGCACCGTGGCCATGGCAGCAACGGTGACGCGCAATGTGGCCTCACCTGGGCTCGAATGGCTATAATGCTGGGTCGAGGAGGTAGAGGAAATGGTGGTAGCACTATGGGTGAGATGGATTGAGCGGTGTGTGCTGTGGTGGTGGCGTTCTCTGTCGGCGAAGCTATGCGGTGGCACGGTGCTCTACTGCTAAGGCGAGCGCGCGTGAGCAAGAGGGAGAGAGCGAGGAAGAGCGAAGGAGTGTGCACGTGAGAGAGAGAGAGCGCATGGCCTCGACCTTTTGGCATGGCAGCGTAGGGATACAGCAGCACGCGGGGTGCCATGTGGCGGCCATGGCCTTCGGCCAGTCAGCCACTGCCGCTGTGAACTCTAAGCCGGCAAGCTAGATCAGGCCGACTGACGGAGCAACTTTGAACCCCTGGATCTCCCAAACTAGTTGGAGTTAACAAAAATTTCCTTAATAGAAATTGTAGAGCTACATGAATACTACAAGATGGCTTAGAGGAGTTTTGTCTAATTCACAATGGTTTTCAAACTATAAGGCTCCAAAGTAGGCTACATTGAAACTGAAACCAGCTTTTGACTTAGAAAAATTTTCAAGTCTTGAAAACAACATTTAGTTGATTCTTGTGGGCCCAATTTGACTAAGCTAGGCACTGATTCAGCTCATGACCCTTAAACAAAGTTTGTTCTACATGACATGAACTAAAACTTTTATTAAGGTCCCACATCCATGCAAGCTCTCTAAGCTACTGTTCAACTTTGGTCAAACTAGCATTATGAAAAATAAAGTTTTGAGTACACTAGGACTTAGAAGCAAAATTGGCCCATGTCATGAATACAAACATTATTCCATTTTCCATCCTAGATGTGTCTAAGGTGTTTTTGTGACCTCACAACCATCTATTGCATTGGTCACACATGATCACAAGCATATGTATGCAAATAATCAACATCACATGTGATAAAGATAATGTGAATGAAATGAAACTTCATATGCTCATGCTCATGAATGCTTGGATGATGCTTGTGCTCATGAAATGTAGGTGCCAAATGCAATGCTTAACATTAGGGTGTTATAGCCCCTCCCCCTTATAAAAATCTCACCCTGAGATTTGAATGACCTACCATTCCTCATAAAAGGCGGGGTAAACTTCACGTAGGTAATCCTCTCATTCTCATGTAGCATCTTGTTCACTGTGGTCATTCCACACCACTTTGTAGAACTTAATCACCTTGCTTCGAGTTACTCTCTCCATTTCTTCCAAAACTCATATTGGTTTCTCCTCGTAAGTCAAGTCAGATTGGAGCTTAATATTGGTGGGTTCAATGGCTTCATCAGGTACGCGAAGACATTTTCTTAGCTGAGAAACATGGAAGACATAAAAAATTACATTCATCTCTAGGGGAAGTCATAACTTATAGGCTACATTTCTCTTCCATTCAATAATCTGATATGGTCCTATGTACCTAGGTGCAAGCTGCCTCTTTACTCCAAACCTCTACACACCCTTCATGGGTGAAACTTTTAAGTACACATAATCTCCCACTTCAAAGGTTAGTGGACTTCTTCGTTTATCAGCATAACTCTTTTGTCTAGACTGAGCGGCTTCAATATGTTGTTGGATAATACGCACTTGCTCTTCAGCTTTGACAAAATCAATACCATAGTATCTCCTCTCTCCAGGCTCAACCCAATTCAAAGGAGTTCTACATTTTTTACCATACAAGGCCTCAAAAGGAGCCATTCTGATGCTCTCTTGATAACTATTGTTGTAGGAAAACTTGGCTAAAGGTAGCCATTTTTCCCATGAACCCTTGGAAGAGATCACACATGCTCTCAACATATCTTATAAGATTTAATTTGCTCGTTTAGTCTATCCAGAGGTCTGAGGGTGATATGCTAAGCTTCTGATTAGTTTAGTTCCTAAAGCCTTATGCAAGTGTTCCCAAAAGCGGGCTACAAACTGTGGCCCTCAATCTGAGATTATGGTCCTTGGTACCCCATGTAACCTCACAATCTAAACAACCTATAGCTCGACGTACTGCCTAGCGTGATACTTTGTGCTAACTGGTACAAAATGTGCTAATTTGGTGAGGCGATCCATAATGACCCATATAGAATCATGACCTTGCTGTGTGTGGGAGGCCTATAATAAAGTTCATACTTATTCCTCCTACTTCTAGCCTAGGGTGGACAATGGTTGTAGCGGTCTAGCAGGTTTTAGGTGATCTGCCTTAACCCTGCTACAGGTATCACACCTAGCAACGTAGGCTATGATTTCTTTCTTCATCTTTGTCCACCAAAAATGGGTTTTCAAGTCTTGATACATTTTGCTACTACCAGGGTGGATAGATAACTTGGAAGAGTGAACTTCTTCTAGGATTTGATTTCTATGTTCATGATCCTTCGGTACTACTAGTCAGTCCTTAAACCATAGTATTCCCCTTTAATCTATCCTGAAGTGCTTGATGTCTTGATTCTGCATTTTTTGCTTGAGATAGAAGATCCCTTTATTTGTTTTCTGGCCTTCTATAATTTGTCTCTCTAGAGAACAGCTGACCATAATATTATGCAACATCGTAGGATGCAATAAGTTGAAACCATCTTCCAGTTGTGGTTCTATAATATTGCAATGCGGTTTCCGACTAAGTGCATCTGCCACAACAATGGCTTTTCTTGGATGGTAGTGCACTTCTAAATTATAATCCTTAATCAGCTCTAACCATCTACACTGTCTCATGTTCAGTTTAGGTTGAGTGAAGATATACTTGAGACATTTGTGGTCAGTGTATACGTGACATACGTTTCCCAACAAGTAATGTCTCCATATCTTCAATGCATGAACAACTGCTGCAAGCTCTAAATCATGGGTAGGATAGTTGACTTCATGCTTTCTCAGCTACCAAGAAGCATATGCAATAACTTGTCCCTCTTGCATTAGCACACACCCTAAACCTATACTTGATGCATCACAAAACATATCAAAAGGTTTCGCTATATTGGGTTGTGCCAAAACAGGAGCTATAGTCAGTCAGGTCCGCAGCATGTGAAAAGCAGCCTCACACTCCAGAGTCTAATTAAACTTTTCATCTTTCTAAAGTGATCTGGTCATGGGCTTTGCTATCTTGGAAAATCAGGAATGAAACGATGATAATAGTCTGCTAGCCCTAGAAAACTCCAAACTTCATGAACTGAAGTCAGGGCCTTCCAATCCATGACCTCTTGCACTTTAGATGGGTCTACATAGATTCCATTTTTAGATAATATATGACCTAGGAAAGGTACTTTCCTCAACCAGAATTCACACTTGCTAAATTTTGCATACAACTTATGCTCTCTCAACCTGGACAAGACAATCCTCAGATGCTCTGCATGATCTATCTCATTCTCAGAGTAGATTAGGATATCATCGATAAACACGACCACAAACTTGTCAAGCTCGGGCATGAATATCAAATTCATCAAGTACATGAAATAGGCAAGAGCATTCATCAGTCTAAAAGACATGACCAAATACTCGTACAAGCCATACCTAGTGGAGAAAGCTATCTTAGGTACATCTTTAGGCTAATCTTGATTTGGTGATAGCCTGATCTCAAGTCAATCTTAGAAAATACCCTTGCTCTAGCCAATTGATCAAACAAAATATCAATACAAGGCAAAGGATACCTGTTCTTTATGGTTACAACATTGAGTGGCCTATAGTCCACACACATCCGTAATGATTTGTCCTTTTCTTCACAAACAAGGCTAGACAACCCCATGGAGATGAACTAGGTTGAATGAGACCCTTGTCCAATAGCTCTTGTAACTAAATTTTAAGTTCGGCTAACTCATTTGGTGGCATCCTATAGGGTCTTCTTGAGATAGGTGCTGTACCTGGCACTAACTCAATTCTAAATTCCACATCCCTATCCAGCGATAAACTAGACAATTCATTCGAGAATACATCAGGGAACTCACAAACTACTGGAATATCACATAGAGTAGTGGTTTGGATGGCACATGACAAGTTTTGAAGATCAAAACTCCTAGGAAGTGGCACCAGAAAAGCACTACTCCCCTTGGGTTCCCTCAACATGATTGTTCTAGTAGTAGTGTCAGTGAGAACTCCATGACCACTCATCCAACTCATGCCTAATATCACATCTATGGCTAATCCTGGCAATAATATGAGATCCATAGTATACTTCCTCTCTTGTATGGAGATAAGCACATCTCTAACTATTTGGTCTGTAGAGATAGTAGCCCTAACTGAACTTATACTATAGCTACCCTTGTCTACTTTCACTATCTTCTGATTATGCTTAGATGCAAATGTCTGACTCATAAATGAATGCGAAGCTCTAGAATCAAATAAAACAATCGTGGGGTGTTTGTTGACAAGAAACATACCAGCTGTAACAACTTCTCCTATGGGAATTTCCTCCACGACTGTATAGTGCACATACCCAGGGCGTGCCTTAGCATTGGACTATTTTTGATTGCCCTAATTTTGATTTCCACCCTTCTTGGGATAAGGGCATTCCCTGGACCAGTGGCCAGTCTGGTTACAATTAAAGCATGGCTGGTTTATTTTTGGTCCTGTGGAGCTTCCTTGCCCAGGGTTCCCCTTGGGTAGGGCAATGGTGAAAGCCTTGTGATACAACTTCTAAGGTTGGCTAGATTGCATTTTATTCTTGGGAGGTCTAAACTTAGGTGCTGGGGGACGAAATTGGGGTCTCACTGTCATTGGAGCTTTTGACTGAGATGAACCTGATGCACCTGCTTCAGCAGCTCACTTGTGACCCTTTGCTGCAGCATGCAAATTGTTTTGATTTTCTTGGGTTAGAGCATCACTAACAAATTCATTATAGGTTGCACATCTATAATTCTCCATGGTCTTCATCAATTTGGTGCCAAGCCCACGCTTGAAGCTCTCTATCTTTTTCTCCTCAGTGTTCACAAATTTTGGCACATACCTTGACAAGTTGTTGAATTCATGCATATACTCGCTCAGAGTCTTTGTCCCTTGGGTGAGCTTCATAAACTCAGCTGCTTTCATCCTCATCAGCCCTGGGGGTATATGGTGTCCCCTAAAGGCAGTCTTGAACTGCTCCCAAGTAACATTAGCGCCAGTAGATAGGGTAGACAGATAGTGAGTCCACCAAATACCTATAGGTCCTTGTAATTGATGGGAAGCGTACTCGGCCTTCATCAGCTCAGTGACCCTTAACAGATGGAATTTATGTTCAATGGTGTTTAGCCATTCGTCATCCTGAAGAGGCTCCTCTACCTCTTTGAAGATAGGAGGCTTGATGTCTAAGAAGTCCTTGAATGTGCTATATTGATTTGGCTGCAGACCCTGATTCTGCTGGTAGGCACGGGCTGTGTTCTGTGCAATGAGGCGTAGGGTTTCCTCCATGGCTCATTGGTTTCCTAGAAATTGCTCGAAGAACTCATTCGCTGAGGGTGGCGGTGGTGGTGGTAGGTTGTCCCCATTACCACCTTGATTGGTACCAGCCCTAGTGCGAGTGCGAGTCATATGCAAATTGCAACAATAAGTAATTATTGGGTGATGCTAAGAAATTTTGGAGGAATTGCATAATCATGCCCAACTGAATTTACTAGACAGAATTTAAAAATTCATGCAATAACACAGAGGCATAACAATTCATTTCCACAACATACATCATCAATCACATTACTCATTATACTCGCAATATGTTCGCATGCACGTCACATTTTTACTAGTACAATGAAACTAGAATTTCATTAGAGTTCAAACCATCTTGGACCAACATGCAAGGTTCCAATATTACATCGAAGTTACATCTCGAATACTAAAACTTAAACTACAAGTCCATTTCAAAGGATAGTAGGGGATACATCTAGCGCATTGAACTAGTCACTAAGCTGCTCTACTCGTCAGCATGCTCGCTGTCGAGGTCGGATATAGCATCGTCCTCATCCATGGGAACCACTTGTTCTTCCTCTTCCTAACCATCATCTTCAACGAACATTTTTGGATCCTCTTCTTCTTCAAGGATCAGATGTAGTTGGTTGTTCAGATAATGCACCTCATGCTGAAGATCAACCACCACGTTTTGGGCATGAGCAAGCGGATGACGCAAATCCCACTCAACTCATGCCTGCTGCACTGCTTCAGCCTCAGCTCTGTCTCATGCTACTTCTACCAGAGTTGTGCAATTGTTAGCTAGGATCCATTAGCATGCAGCAGTAAACACCTTGGCGCGAGCAGCATCTAGCTGCTCCCATAGTCCTATCAGCACAGCTTGATCATCAGCCCTTGCTATCTAGGCTACATCCCTATCTTTAGTAGCTACTCTAGCTGCCTTCCTGTGCCTACGGGCATGCTTTCTGAGCTGATGTTGCGTAGCCTTAGTCCTCATAAGCCTATCCATTCAAGTGGTGTATGACTCCTGCTAGAAGTCCTAGGTGTCCCAATGAGCATAAAACATCTTCATTATGGCGAACATAGCACTCATAGCAGGACTAGAACTCTCTACCTGCTCATCGTGGTCTCAGATTAACACATTGCGGTTGCGCTATGTCCAAACTGCTATAGACGGATCCACTCGAGGAAAAGTACCAGCGGCACTACTAGTAAGCTCATCCCTGTGCTGCTAACAAATCTTACTCAGCACCTCAAAAGCAACCACTTGGGCACCTTCCCAAGGAGTTCTTCCCTTGGATTCCGCTTTCCACTCCTGCCATAGGGGTGCCTATGTACGAGCAGGGATAGTCAGCTGTACTTCAAACCATGGTTGCCCTTCTAGGTACTCCTCAGTCCAAAAATAGTTGGGCGATTCCATGTACCCCATGAAGTGCAACACCCTCTAGAGTAGAGCAGGGGTGCCGAACACGTCCAAGAAAGTGTCATTCCCTGTCATTGCTGCTATCTGTACCAACAAAATATGGTGTAACTTTTGTGAGAATAACCTTACATCAAGAAAGAGTTACTTAACAGAATAAGAAACTTATAAGGGGAGGAACAATGCAAGTATGCAAATGAATGAATTATCATGATGCATGCACGTTCCATATGTTCTCTCAAACTTAGGAAAAATGGAAACTTCTAGCGACATACACGGTGGCATACATATGTTCTCTCATAATATAAGCGTAACTAGTCGGGCTACATGTTTCGCTGTTAGTGTACCTGCACAAGAATTTCATTTCAGCCCAACCCCACATTTATATATACAGAAATGAAAATCTGGTCTCTAAGTTGCAAGTTAAATACTTCCATATATATATACCCATTATATATATACTTTCGTATCAAAGCTACCCGCAAGTAAATACGTCCTTTATATACATAGAAATATGCATATATAGCCGTATCAAAGCTAACCCAAAATTAAATACCTCCGTATATGTATGAAACATACATATACTTTAGTATCAAAGGTACCTCTCCCCTTTAGACCACATGCTCACATCTTGTGGTCATGCCACTCATCATCTTATCTGGGCATAAAGGTATTTGATCCATACATTACCACTCACTCAAGTGAATGGCATCCATACAATAACATGCCATATAGATGACGAAAATAAAAAACCCCCCATGTTAGTACTTATTTAGCCACCTGAGATCCTTAACTAGGCATAAAGGAAGTGATCACTAGCACACTTTAGATTTAAGTTTTAGATTTGAACGCCTATATATATAGCTATAAGTTGCTAAAAACTAGTTTTGGAAAACAAAAACCATTGTTTTAAATACACATGTGGCAAGTAATGTCAAATCTTGCTCTGATACTAGCTATGGTAGAACCAACCAATTTATAGGAGCACAAGTACAATGGTAACCACCCAACAACGATCGCACTGTCATACTTGAGCCCATATAAACCTGGTATTTCATCGAGTATCGCGAAGGATCTCAAATAATCGAATCACATAACCAAGATCGTACATGATTCAACATACAAGCCACATATTACATAAGTTCATCATAGTTCAACATACATCAGAGTACGAAAAGAGTTATTACAATACCAAGTTTGAATACAGTAGTAGTGGACGCAAAGATAGTTTTTAAACTAACATCTCACACCATTGTTCAAATACTTGCCAGTTTATGATCACATCCCCTAAAAGCATCATAGATTAGATATATCGAAGTACATTGTCCATGGCTTACTCCTCATCCACGGTAGGACAGAAGCAGTTCTTACAATATTCATGATAGACGGTGTTATCTGCAACAAGTGGGAAATAAACCCTGAGTATAAGAAGGTACTCTGCTAGACTTATCCATCTTAAACCAAAAATAAAGTGACTCCAAGGATCATGCAAGGCTTTATAAGTGGAGCTAGCTTGACAACATTTTTGCAAAAATGCACTAGTTGAGCTACACATTTTATAATTCGGTTCCAAGTTAATTATAGCTATTCATTTCTAGATTAGCATCTAACCTGTGCCAAACATGTGATGTATGATTAGGTAGTATAACAATAATAACCATAGCCGGTGTATCATTTTCATGTTCATCATAACCATCATATTCCATAGTTCCATTACTACGATGGTGGAGCTAGTCAAGTTTCTCACTATCTAGGAGAGACGGTGATTCAAATCGGTTGCAACCAGCTAGGCAGTTATTCCTAATACAAACCTAGACATACCTGCACTAACATAATCTTAGGTCACCTTTGGTACAACTTAGGTACACATTTCGTGGGTTCGATCAGCGCCGCACCCTTAGGGAGACTATCGGATGCCAGGTCGATCAGGACTCTAACCTGCCCTTGGCCTCGCACTGGCTCCCCACCATCATTACTACATCCATTGTGTGCACTCTAACAGAATGAGGCCCGACCTAAGTTGAGCTACTTGGCTTCGTGGTCGGAACGAGTTATCTGGCCAGCTAAGTGAGAGGCATGTGTTCAATCTCGGCAGAAGTGCTAGCAATGGTACGGTCCTTAATCGGCACAGATGGAATCATATGAGTCAACTTACACATAGACTCCACCCGTCCTTCAGTTATATTATCCCATGGTTCTTTTTCACGATAGCAAATATTGCCAACTGTGCTCTAGTATCCACCTATATCTCGCAGGTGATAGGAAATCACCCAACTTCTACCGGTCTAAGCATGGCTAAGCATATATTCGATACTAGACCTACACATAGTTCAACGTATATTTCTGGACAAGGAAGTTATATGCATCAAGTGTTTCCATTCAACTCTTATAACCTAATGCATCAAACATAAATGACTCAAGTGATATTTTATAAAACATAGAAGGCTTAAAATGCTCTGGGCTTGCCTTTCAGAAAAGATGTAGGCCTATGATCAGGGCACTCCGGTAGTTCTTCTAGAGCCTACTCCTCACTTTTAGGAGCTACCTGCGGTGGTGCCTCCTGATTCTCCTCCTCTTCGGCCTCAAACTCCAAGTGGGTGATTCCTTCGGGTCATCCTATATGCATGAGTATGAAATAAGATACTATGGATGTATAGGTAATGACATGGATGATATGATATGATGAAATGCATAATCATAAATATCATTAACCGCAAGGCATTAGGGTGATATCAAGATTAACTTTCTTTTACTGAGTAGGTGCATATCTCTTCTCTAGTACTTAATCAAACACTCACTTAGGTATTTACTGGACTGTAACAATAGTCACTTGTTTGGACCATAACTCGAGTTTTACACATCCAATTAACCTGGTCTAGGACTTTTTAGAAAGTTTATAAAATTGTCTACAACTTTGTTATGAACAAGTTTAACAGAAGAGATCATTATCACCATGAAATTGTCACCACAACAGAAACTACACATGCAACCATCTAGTTGAATTATAGAGCAATAATTAACTAGTTGCCTATAACCAATTAACTTTGAGCATAACTACCAATACCAATAGACCATATGCATTACATGCACTATAGAAAACATCATGGTTAAGCCTAATAACTTATTTACATGCATTTATTAATTTCCTTATTGATGAGGACATGACACCCATGCATATGACCATGTTTGGTGCATGGTATGGAGGGGTAGGAGGCCAGCAAGGGTGTCACTTAATGGGAACAGGGATCCCGATCTTCCGTTAGGTAGTGGTAACTATCGTTGAGGCAAAGAATGACACACCGATCCGGCTTCAGATCGAAAGATCGAACCCTACAATCTTAGCACCACAACTCCTCTGGTTATCAACCGAGTCATGGATCCGGTTGACCTCACCAAGAAGGCTAATCCCTGCCTACACAACAAAGAACACAAGCAAGAATAAGAAAGAAAGCAACCAAATTGCAGATGAATGATTAATCTCACAAAGTTGGGGTCTCACAAACCTATGAACGACGAAACTGTTCTTGACAGAATAATCTAAGCAAAACCCCAAAACCTAATGACGGTGGTGGCATATGATTATAAAGGTCTTAGGGTCATCGCCTACCCTAGACGCGCCCCCTAATGGGCCCAAACATGATACACAGTCCAACGGACCAAAAGATGGTGTCGCAGCACCCTGGTAGATTCTAGACACTGACTTGTTTTGACGATTCCTATTGATTCTGAAGGGCTTTTGACATGAGACCACTTGTATTGGCTTTCTTATCAAATTAGCTTTCCAACCATATGTGGATCGTCAAAAAATGGAGTCCGGATGCATCCTGGGTGACCAGTTTAAGGCAGACTAGTCCTGGAGGCCGAGGTAGACTCGAACTTGAATTGCTTTGGGCCTCCACCTCGGGGACTCGAACCAAATTAGCCTCAGGCCTCCTTCTTGACTTGGACACCCTTGTTGGCCTCCGACCCCTCCATACCATGTGCTAAACATGGTCATATGCATGGGTGTCATGTCCTCATCATCCTCCTCTTCTTAACGAAAAGCCATCCTCGGCGTCGATTGTGCTTGAAACTGATCCTGCACAACACAAAGGAGAACACGGTTGCGAAGACAAAGGGAACTAAAATAATTGTGAGAAAGAATATGACCATGTTTCCAAGTTTCTTGCATGTCATCTCGCATAAAAATTTTAGCAAGCATATAGACTCCATGATCCAAATGCACACGATGTATATCAACACTATCCCGCAAAAGATTAGAACTAACCAAAGACAATGCAGGAATAGATGGTCTAGCAGACATAGGTAGCAACCAACGATGCTCCCCTTCTTGGAAGTGAACTTGTTTCTTTGAGGAACATGAGAAAATGTTTGTATTATTATGGCTGCCCTCTAAACGATCATAATCTTGTACAACAAAAGGAGAATTCATATTACTACAAACGTATACTCGATGTATCATATATTGTCCTTTGTTGTTATATTTGTCAATAACATGATATGTGTATTTAGAAAACCAAGGCAAATCAGCATATTTAAAAAGGCTCTCCTCCAAACAATCTAGGTTACACAAAACATCAAATTCAATGTAACCCAAAGTATGTAAAGAAGACAACAGTTTGAGCTCATCAGTTTTAGTAGCAATATGAATAACATGTTTATTTTTAGCACAAGTGACTGGTTCCAAAACATGTAAAACTGAAGCATCATCAACCAATTCATCTTTATCATAAGGAACATCAAGCAAATTATCACGGGACAAAGATAAATTAAGAGAGGGTTCCACTAACAATTGCTCTATGATAGTATGGTTTGTGGAAAATTTAGTACATTAAGACGATTTTCACCTTCTATGAGTGTAGCACCATGGGCATTACCTATGTTCTCAGCAAGAGTAATAGGTGCATTGTGAAGTGATGGTTCTGAATTTGCATATGAGGTTGTCAGCTCCTTATTTTCTTCCATGTCATCCTCTCGCTTATGGACATTATCCTGCAGAAGGTTAGTCATAGCAAGAGGAATAACAACAGACACTTCCTCTAAATGGTGCACCTCAGCATATGAAGTCAAAATAGGAGGTGGATTAACAAAGGTTTCTCGCATAAGGAGTTTCATATCATTCTAAGTTTGAGGTTTATTAGAAGGATCTAAAGACTCCCACCAAGATAAAGTAGAATGTCGCAAAACACTAGCTGTATTTTTTACCTTACTCCTTGGACATATAAAGCGAGTAGCAAATATGTTATCTATGGCAATTTCCCACTCCATGTACTCATCAGCACCTATACCATCATAAGTTGGTGGATACGAAAAACCTGTCATTGTTAGAAGACAGCAAAAGACAACACAAAAGTATTATCCCTATCAAATGACTATGTGGTTGCAGTTGTGTCACTTTTCACAGCAAGTGGAAGCGTCTTACCAAGCTCTTACAAAGTTATTACCAACACAAGCAGTGGGCGGTACAATCGGCAACTGGTTCGTGATACCTGTGAGGCAGTGGTACCGAGATTGCAAGGACTTTTTCTATACTAATCTAAAGTATATATGTGGAGCTTGGGAGGCTTAAAATATGGTAGCAAGGAATAGCAATAATTTAATTCAGAAATTGTAAGATTGAAAAGTAGTCCCAAGCTAGTCTATGTCGCCAGCCTAGACTCGTCCTGGACATAGTTCAACAAGCAACAATATCTCAGCACAAGGACTAAACAGGATGTAAGCACTTCTGAATTTTTTTTACACTTTTTTATTTTTCTTTCTGATTTTTTTGTGCAGCTTTTTTTTTGCACGTCGTTGCCTTTTGCTTTCTTTTTTATGGTGTGGCTGTTTTTGGCACCTTATTGCCTTTTGCTTTCTTTTTTCTATCTCAGAAAGTGCCGCAAGAGAAAAAAATTACAACTCTAAAGTGCAAAGTATTTTCATAGGATCTACCACAGTTGAAAATTAACAGCAGGAACCTCCTGCTAAAACAAACGCTCGACCAACAATACTAGAGAGGATGGTGAACTCGATTTTTTTTGACAACAGGTGAACTCGAATTAAACACTAGCTACTGTGATGTGATGTTGGACTGAGCGCAGCACCAGATTAATTTCCAAAGAAAGGAAGATGGATCATACCGAGTTTGTACGTGAGACACTAAACCAACTATATTTATTTTTGTCCTCACAAAAGTCAATGACCAATCTTAGAGCTATCGGACAGAGATATTTTATGCCAAGAGGATCCTCAACGCAACTCCTTTATGTGCTAGGTTACAGATGGAAAAGGAAACCAGAGAGCAACTCAACGGGATGGCACGAATTCTGCTCAATAGAAAAAATAGGGCACGGACCAAACTAGACACGACGAACACAATGATATAGCAAGGGACGACAGTTCAATAAAGTAAACTAAAATTAAAATATTGCAACGGCACAACGGGTGATAGGATAGGGAGAAAAAGAAAGATTAACACAAATATTTTTGTGGGGCAATTTTCGGGATTTATAGGAGAAAGACAAAACAAAACAGGGTAATGATAAACCTGATAGTAATGCCTAAAGCTCTTATTACCACTTAATGGGAATGGGGATCCCGATCTTCCATCAGGTAGTGGTAACTATCATTGAGGCGGAGAATGGCACACCGATCCGGCTTCAGATCGAAAGATCGAACCTTGCAATCTTAGCACCACAACTCCTCTGGTTATCAACTGAGTCACAGATCCGGTTGGCCTCACCAAGAAGGCTAATCCCTGCCTGCACAACGAAGAACACAAGCAAGAACAAGAAAGAAAGCAACCAAATTGTAGATAAATGATTAATCTCACGAAGTTGGGGTCTCACAAACCGATGAACGACGAAACTGTTCTTGACAGAATAATCTAAGCAAAACCCCCAAAACCTAATGATGGCGGTGGCGTATGATTATAAAGGTCTTAGAGTCATCGCCTATCCTGGACGCGCCCCCTAATGGGCACAAACACGATACACGGTCCAACGGACCACAAGACAGTGTCGCAGCACCCTGACAGATTCTGGACGCTGACTTGTTTTGACGATTCGCATTGATTCTGAAGGGATTTTGATATGAGACCACTTGGATTGGCTTCCTTATCAAATTAGCTTTCCAACCATATGTGGATCATCCAAAACGGAGTCCAGATGCGTCATGGGTGACCAGTTTATGGCAGACTGGTCCTGGAGGCTGAGGCAGATTCGAACTTGAATTGCTTTGGGCCTCCACCTCGAGGACTCGAACCGAATTAGCCTCGGGCCTCCTTCTTGACTTAGACACCCTTACTGGCCTCCTACCCCTCTATACCATGCGCCAAACATGGTCATATGCATGGGTGTCATGTCCTCATCACTTATATAATAAGATGATTTAAAGGGTAAATATTTCCGGTGCTCAATAAATTCTGAGAAAATTACAGTAGCCTATACATGACCCCAATAGTCTATTATACAAATTTCATTTCAGTTGGATAAGTATAGTCACCTCTACAAAAATAATAAGTTATATAGGCTTATTTTAGCAAAAGTAGTCTAGCCTAGTAAAAAGTGTCAAACAACAGCAAGAAAGTACGAAATAAGCCTATGCAAGAAAAATATGAACCGTTGTTTGACACTTTTCACTAGGCTAAACTATTTTTGCTATTATAAGCCTATGCAACTTGCCATTTTTGTTGGGGTTGCTATACTTATCCAAATGGCATGAAATTTGTACAGTAGACTATAGGAGTAATATATAGGCTACTGTAATTTTCTCAGGATTTATTGTGCACCGTAAATATTTATCCATTAAATCACCCTATTATATAAGGAAATTAATAAATACATATAAGTAAATTATTTGGGCTTAACCATGATGTTTTCTATAGTGCTTGTGATGCATATGATCTGTTGATATGAGTAGTTGTGCTCAAAATTAATTGGTTATAGGCAGCTAGTTAATTATTGTTTTATAATTCAACTGGATGGCTGTATGTGTAGTTTCTGTTGTGGTGACAATCTCATGATGAGAATGATCTTTTCTGTGAAACTTGTCAGTAACAAAGTTATATATAACTTACTCATATGGCTTTTCCTAAAATTTCATGGTCCTAGTCCTAATGGTTTGAGAGTTATAGCTTCTAGAAGTCTGCTATCAGATTTGCTTATTCTCTGGATAGAACTGAAAGATTGATTTTTTTTTACCTAGCTAACTATTGAATTACCTTACTATGATTATAAGAAAGTTGTAGACAATTTCATAAAATTTTCAGAATGTCCACAATCATATTGTTTGGTTTGGTAAAACTCCAGTTATTTTCAAAACAAGTGACTGTTGTCTTGCAGTCCAGAAAATGCTTTAATAGAAGTTTGTTTAATTACTAGAGAGCAGATATGCACGTACTCAGTAAAAGAAAATTAATCTTGTTATCACCCTAATGCCTTGCTGTTAAAGACATTTATGATTATGCATTTCATCATATCATATCATCCATGTCATTACCTATGCATCCACAATATTTTATTTTATGCTCATGCATATAGGATCGTCCGAAGGAATCACCCTCTTAGAATTCGAGGCCGAAGAGGAGGAGAATCAGGGGCACCACAACAGGTAGCTCCTGAAAGTGAGGAGCAGGCTCTAGAAGAACTACCAGAGTGCCTTGATCACAAGCCTACCTCTTTCCTGAAAGGCAAGCCCCGGAGCATTCTAAGCCTCCTATGTTTTACAAATATCAACTTGAGTCCTTTTATGTTTGATGCATTAGGTTATAGGAGTTGATTGGAAACACATGATGCATATAATTTCCTTATCCAAAAATATACCTTAAACCCTATGTAGGTCTGGGATCGAACATATGCTTAGCAATGCTTAGTCCAGTAGAAGTCGGGTGATTTCCTATCACCTGTGAGATATAGGTGGATACCGGAGCACGGTTGGCTATATTTGCTATTGTGGAAAAGAACCATGAGATAATGTAACTAGTGACCGAGCAGAGTCTATGTGTAGGTTGACTCATGTGATTCCGTCTGTGCTAATTAAGGACCGCATCATTGGAGGCCCTCTTGTTATTTTGAACGCATGCCTCTCACTTAGCTGGTTGGATAACTCATTCTGACCGTGAAGCCGAGTAGCTCAACTCAGTCTAGGCCTCGTTCTGTTAGAGTGCACACACTAGAGGTAGTAAGGATGTGTGGGGAGCCGAATGTGAGCCCAAGGGCAGGGTAGTCCTGTTTGTCCTGGCAACCAGTAGAGTCTCTGATTGTGCGGCGCTGATCGAACCCATGAAATGTGTACCTAAGTTGTACCAAAGGTGACCTAAGACTACCTTGGTGCAAGTATGTCTAGGTTTGTGTTAGTAATAACTGCCCAGCTGGTTGTAATCGATTCAAATCGCTGTCTCTCCCGGATAGTGAGAAACTTGACGGAGCCCCTTCACCGTAGTAACTTGATGGAATGTGATGGTTATGAGGAACGTGCAAATATTATACCGAATATGGTTACTATTGTGTGCTTCATCTTAAATCAAGTGATTGCTCTAGTACAGGTGCCAACCTAGACATGCTTAATTTTAATAGGTATAACTTGTTGCTAGAATAACTGGCCATATCAAAATATATATTACTTTTGCTTTTACGCAAAATGTTGTCAAGCCTACTCCACTTATAAAGCCTTGCATGATCCTTGGTGTCATTTTATTTTCGGTTTATGATGGGTAAGTCTAGCTGAGTACCTTCTCGTACTCAGGGTTTAGTTCCCACTTGTTGCAGATGGCACAGTCTATTATGGGTATTGTAAGAATTGCTTCTCTCCTGCCGTGGACGAGGAGTAAGGCCATGGGCAAGGCTCTTCTAGGTTATCTGATCTATAATGCTTTTGTTGGATTTAATCACGAACTAGCAAGTATTTGAACAATGGTGTAAGATGTTAGTTTAAAAACTATTTTGCTTCCGCTACTACTTTATTTGAACTAGGTTTGTAATAACTTTAATTGTACTCCCATGTATGGTGATGTATTTGTGAACTTTATGTCATATGTGGCTTGTATGTTGAATCATGTACGATCTTGGTTGTATGTTGGATTATTCGAGATCCTTCATGATACTCAACGGACTACCGGGTTTATATGGGCTCAAGTATGATAGTGCTATCGCTTCGGTGGTTGCCATTGTACTTGTGCTCTTATAAATTGGTCGGTTCTGCCACACCGGCACCCCCTAATTTGCTACTAATCCCTTAGTATATACATAGTAGTATATAGTTTTTTTTGAGATCTCATAGTAGTATATAGTTAGTATACATGTATGTAATACTAGCTATTTAGCCCCTTCCATTCAGCACAAACATGAAGTGTCTTAGAGGCCCAATAAGAAGCAGCCCATTTAAGCCTATCCAACTACTATCTTCATTACCGTTGTGAATACGAAGCATCCAAGCCTTCCTTTTCCTCACGTAGATGGCCACTAGCCGTATATTGTTCTAGTCTGTTCATCTTCTCTTGCTAGTTCGCTAGAAGCCGGTACTGTCGGACTAGGAGGCCGGATGTAAGAAGCCATGCCGCACCACCGTCGGCGTCCCAAGTTGACACTATCGGTTCTCGTCCAAATTGTCTATAGGCCACTAGCAGCAGCAGGTAATCCATAATCATTCTGTTGTATTCTCTTATCTAATCATTTAATCAATAGTTCAAATTGGCTAGAATATTCACCTCACACAAATCGTGCTTAGGGATTACCTGCTACTGCTAGTGGCCTACAGATAATTTGGATGAGAACCGATGGTGCCAATTTGGGACGCTGGAGGCGGCGTGGTGTGGCATCTTACATCCGGCCTCCTAATCTGGTAGTACCGGCTTTCAGCGAACTGGCAAGAGAAGCCAAACAGACTAGAACAATATACGGCCAACGGTCATCTACGTGAGGAAACGGAAGGCTTGGACGCTTCGTATTCACAACCGTAATGAAGATAGCAGCTAGATAGGCCTAAATGGGCTGCTTCTTATTGGGCTTCGTATTCACAACCATAATGAAGATAGCAGCTGGATAGCAGCAGCAAGGAGCACCTTGCAAAACTTGCACTGACATCTCAGTGAGTGCTTTATATTATATAATCTTGCTACCTCTGAGGGTCGAGTGATGCAGATCTACATCTCAATCCTCTGAGGTACCAAGATTATGGAATCTAAAGCACCCAATCTTGAAGGCCTTCTCCAAACACTAGCATCCCTATGAGGTGCTTTATCTCCATCTTGTACCTCTGACGGCCTCCTAGCTGTGAGAGGTACAAGGAGGAAGGCAAAGCACCTCTAGGCGATGAAGAAAGATGATTGGCTCACGAGTGTGGATTAGCCCAAGAGGTGCATCCAGACCCGGGTTAAATAGGCCAACCAAAGATGGAGAAGTGCAAGTAATGGTGATGCAACTGTGTTGTGGATAGTTGGGAAATAACTCACACTGATTTTACCACTGGTACACCAAATAGTCGTGTAGGACTAGCAGCCATAACACATATCCTAGTCGGCTTGGCTTTTCATACGACGAAGCCCGTCGGTGGTAGAAGTTTCAACTACTGGTTTCCTTCCTCTAGAGGCCTCGCTATCGGTCCAACCAACAGTGGAAATATCACACCATCGCTTCTATCACTATGGCAGTGAAAGTGGTGACAGTGGTATATCAATCTATAGTAGTGAAAATGCATTTGCCACCTATGTGGGTTTTGGTGTATTGATAACATCTAAATTAGGTACTAATGAGATCTTAATGAGATTTATCGCAGCTTTAGTCCCATGAAAGAATCAAAGAGTTGTTTTAGATGAAATGGTGGCCCTCAATACTTGAAGTATAAAAGGCGAACAAACTCAAAAAGGACTTCAAAGTTTTTATCTTTTGTTTTGGGTTTATGTGGGGGGTATGACCCTGGATACCCATGGCAGAGCACATGGGCTGCGCCCTCAGGGGCGGCCCAGCCCACAAGACGAAGCCTTGCGGGGCACAACTCTGGTCGGTGCCTTCCGCAAGACATCTGGAAGATATCCTAAAGATACTATGAGATCTGTTAGGATATGTATAATCCCAAGATTCCTGTAATCAGTTATTACTTTCCGGTTATCTCTCAGATCTAACCGACTTGTAACCCTGCTCGCTGGACTATATAAGGTGGGTAGGGACCCCCTCCAAACTTATGCAATATCATACGATAGCTAATATAAACCAACAGACCACTGGAGTAGGGTATTATATCATACTAACAGCCTAAACCTGTATAACTCCTGTGTCTCTGTTGCCTTTTTATTCTTAATCTCATGCTCCTTTGCCGATTAATCTACCTTTGTGGGATACCCCTTAGAGGACTGCTGACGATATTCTATTGATAGTTGGCATGCTAGGTAGGGGTTTGCGTGCTGTTTCCTTGTCGAACAAGATGGCTTTTTCCGTAGGCTCTTCGTCCCTCTCGCAGCCTGGCCAGATCTTCACGGTCAGATCGATCTCGTGGATCATCAACGCTGACGGAGTCAGAGAGCTCCTTGAGCCGGTGCAGATTGATTCTGTGTCGATCATCCCTGCACCTACGACTGTAGATCCGATTTCAAAACCACTTCCAAGGTCTCCTTCATCAACCACTCGCCGCCCGCTTCCTCGCTACTAGAGGAGGCAAATCAACAACGATGATCTGATCGAATGCATCGATCGAGTCGATCTGAAGCTCACCGATTGCCTCTCCATCGCCAAATCGGCTCTGAACACCTTAGTTCAGCGCCGATCACCCTCCAATCCAGGTCTGTCAGAAGCTGCTCGAAAAACTCTAGGAGTCACAGCTCTGCCCTTCGGGCTCACCAACATCGCCGCTACTTACCAAGACACCCTGAGGGGAAAATTCACCGACTAGGTGGGAGACGCCCACCCACTCGCCGACTAGCTCACCATCCAGCCTCCGCCAGCTGTCAACATGCTACATATAGGCCGATGCCCTGGAGCATCCCTCCAGACCATCCTGGATGAAAATCCAGACTTCGAGTCTCAGGGCTCTACGGAGACCCTCGCCGAAACCATCACCGAGCAACTCCTTCCCCCACCCTTCTAGGGTGGCGCAATCTTCAACGTCAGCGTCGACAGCCCTCCTCGGAATGGCGAAACCGAGGAGGAGCGTGTCGTTCATGAGAACCGGAACATCAACCGTGTGCAACGCTAAGAAAACGAGGCGGCCATTACGAGGGCTGAGGCTGCTCGTAATAATCGGCTCGACTCATAGGGAAGGCTGCTCCCGCTCCACCATGACCTCGATGAAGAATTTCTCCATGTTGATGGCCACGACATCTTCAAGACTCCAAGCATCAATCTAGCAGTGGCAACCAACGAGCTCGCCCGCCTCCTGTGGACACCCGAGCTCACCAAGCTCGCCGCCATGCTTAAAGCGGTGCACTGTTAGGTTAATGAGATCCGTGAGGATCAGAGACCTTCATGCTCGACGAGTATGATTCACCGATCAGCTGCACCAAGATCCAATCACCACCCCAGTCAAAACCGTTTCACCCACCAATCACTGCCTCTCTAGGGGGGAGCCAGGGGCCACCGTGCCAAACACCATTGCCAACACGACCAGGAGGTCGAACAGGACACTCGAGTGCACCTCAGCAACCTCCGAGATGCACGACGGCATATCGAGCAACATCATTTCAGTTGCCATGAAGACGAAGTATGCCACCACCAGGAGTACGAGCAGGAGTATGGAAACTCGGACTCAGCTCTTGAGCCGATCAACGCCGACAACACTGCAGCTGATGCCAACCATAACCCCGAAGGGCCCCCAACATTCACGAGGGCGCTCTGAACACTCCAATGGCCCCGTGGATTCAAAATCACTTGGGTCGAGCCCTATGAGGGAAGGATGAATCCAACACAGTGGCTACAGGCTTACGCCACCACTGTTCATGCCGCCGGAGGAGACACTAGTGTCATGGCGAACTATCTCCCCATCATGCTCATGCCACCCGCCATGAGTTGGTTTACTAGCCTTGCCCCGGACTCCATCAGATCTTGGGAAGAGCTAAAAAAAGTCTTCACCGACAATTATATGTCTACATGTACTCGGCTGGGCACCAAGCATGATCTAAACTGTATCAATCAGAAGCCGTCCGAGCTCTTCTGCAGTTACATCCAACACATCTCCAAGATGAGGAATTCTATTCCCAACATCACAAAAGCTGAAGTTATCACTGCCTTCATCTGAGGAATCCATCACTGCGAGCTTCGTTCCAAGTTCAACCGCAAGCCGCCCACAGGGATTGGCGAAATGATCACGACCGCCAACCAATACGTCGACACCGAGGAAGCTGAGGTGCGCTTCAACGAGGATGCGAGCACTCATCGCCCACCTCACCGCTATGACAATCGCCCCGATGACCGACGCCACAATGACCGTCGCTTCGATGACCGCAGTTACCATCACGACAACGGCCGTGAACGAACAGAATTGCCGCCGTTAGCCAGACCACATCATCGCTGCCGTCAGTCAACCTCGCGCCAAGCGTAATTACGATGAGCAGTACCAAAAGATCCTTGACGGCCCGTGCCCTCTCCACAAGAACGCCAAACACAAGATGAAGAACTGCCTTGGCTTAGCTAAGGAGTTTCAGGACAGAAAGCTAGACGTCGACGCCAACGACGGAGCCGGAGGTCACCAACCACCTAGGGGCAACAACAATGCTTTCTAGGACCATGACAAGGTGGTCGCCACCATCTTCGGGGGCCTCGCCTCTACTGAGAGCAGAAGAGAATGGAAGCTCGCCGCACGGTGGGTGCTCTCCGTTAGTACAAAAGATGCCACCGCCAACTCTAGCTATCGCCCATGGTCTGAGGTCCCCATCACCTTCAGCAGGGCTGACCAATGGGTGGACATTCCCTACACAGGGCGTTTCCCCCTTGTCCTCGACGCAACCGTCCAGAAGGTGCTTTTCAGAAAAGTGCTTGTCGACGGTGGGAGCGCTCTGAATCTCCTCTTCGTTGGAGCCCTAAAGGAGCTAGGCCTTGGGTTATCAGATCTCACACCCTTCGACTCCTCCTTTTGGGGTGTGGTACCTGGCAGGGCCCCAAACCACTTGGAGAGATCACCCTACCAGTATAGTTTGGCATGGCAAGCAACTACCGCGTCGAACACATCAACTTCTATGTCACCGACTTCAACACCACCTACCACATCATACTTGGTCGGCCAGCTCTGGCCAAGTTCATGGCCATACCGCACTACGCGTATCTGGTGCTGAAGATGCCTTCACCTGCAGGAATTCTGGCCCTACGGGCCAACCTCTCCATTGCCTACACCTGCGAGACAGAGAGTCTTGCTCTCGCTGAAGCCACCGACCTCTCCATCCAAATGGCCAGCATGGTCACTGAAGCCAAGACGTTGCCCATTGATGACATGGAGATCCCAGAGCTAGAGTCTCCCCATGCCTCTGCTAAGTCTAAGGAAATAAAGGAGGTTGGCCTCGGCCTCGATGACCCCTCAAAGATCATGAAGATTGGGGCTCACCTTGACCCCAAATAGGAAAGCGCACTCGTCTCCTTCCTAGTTGCCAACATCGACGTGTTTGCTTAGAAACCTATAGACATGCCATGGGTACCATGGGAGAAGATCGAGCACTCCTTGAATGTCTCGCCGATCGCCAAACCGATCAAGCAGAAACTCCACCAATTCACGCCAGACAAGAAGGAGGCTATTAGGGTAGAAATAAAATGGCTCTTAGCTGCCAGATTTATAAAAGAAGTGTATCATCCTGAGTGGTTAGCAAACCCTGTTCTCATTCAAAAAAAGAATAAAGAATGAAGAATGTGCATTGATTACACTGATCTTAACAAACACTACCCTAAAGACCCCTTCGGTTTGCCTTGGATAGATGAGGTTGTGGACTCCACCGCCGGGTGTGAACTGCTCTCCTTCCTTGACTGTTACTCTGGCTATCACCAGATCTCCCTCAAGGAAGAAGACCAGATCAAGACGTCGTTCATCACGCCCTTCGGAGCATACTGCTACACCACCATGTCCTTTGGACTCAACAACACCGGGGCGACCTATCAAAGGGCCATCCAGATGTGCCTCGATCAACAGATCGGCCGCAACGTCGAAGCTTACATCAACGATGTGGTCGTCAAGACCAAGACCACTGAAAATCTTATTGCTGACCTCAAAGAAACGTTAGCCAGCCTAAAAAAGTACCAATGGAAGTTGAACCCTTCAAAGTGCATTTTTGGAGTTCCATTCGGTATACTCTGGGCTACATCGTCAGCGCTCGTGGCATCAAACCCAACCCTGACAAGGTCTCTGCCATCACCAACATGAAACAACCAACATGAAACAAGGATATATAGAAACTTATAGGCTGCATGGCTGCTTTAAGCCACTTCATATCGTGCCTCGGCGAAAAAGGGCTACCGTTCTTCAAACTCCTCAAGGGCTCCGAGCACTTTTCTTGGTCAGAAGAGGCAGATATAGCATTCGAGCAACTCAAGTTGTTCCTAACAAAGCCTCCGATCATGACGGCGCCATGGCCAGATGAAACTCTCCTATTCTACATCGCCGCTACTTCTCACGTCGTCAGCATAGCAATCATGGTCAAACGCGAGGAGGCCGGGCATGCCTATAAGGTGCAATGTCCGGTATACTTCATCAGTGAGGTCCTTAATGAGCCCAAAACTCGTTATCCTTAGGTCCAAAAGCTATTGTACACCATCCTAATTACATCGCGCAAGCTCCGCCACTACTTCGAGTATTACAAGATCGTTGTGGTCACCGAGTTCCCTCTAGGGGACATCCTCCGCAACAAAGAGGCCAACGGCCGTATCATCAAGTGGGCCATCAAACTTGGCACTTACTCCATTGAATTCAGAAGCAGGCCTATAATCAAGTCTCAGGCGCTTGCTGATTTCATCACAGAGTGGACCAAGATCCAAGAGCCCATCACCGCCACTTACCCTGAGCACTGGGTAATGTACTTCGACGGTGCCCTTAACATCAACGGTGCTGGTGCGGGCATTCTATTCATTACGCCACCAAGGATAAGCTCCGATACGTTCTCTAGATACACTTTCTGGCCTCCAACAATGCCGCTGAATATGAAGCATGTCTCCACGGACTCCATATAGCCGTTGAGCTCGACGTCAAATGCCTCATGGTGTATGGGGATTCTGCACTGGTCATCAACCAGCTCAACAAAGACTGGTCCTGCTCCAATGAAAATATGGATGCATATTGTGCCAAAATCAGGAAGCTTGAAGAGAAGTTCTATGGTATCGAGTACCATCATGTGGTACGCGATCAAAATTAGCTCGCCGATCACCTATCCAAGTTAGGCTCCTCTTGTGCCGCAATTTTGCCGAGGGTTTTCGTTCAAGATCTCCTAGGGCCATCTATCAAGGAAGAGAAAGAAGTTCAGGAAATTCCCCCCGCCGAGCAACTGGTACTTACAGTATCTTTGCTGGTCAATGATTGGAGGGAGCAATTCATCAAGTACCACACCAGCACTGAGGTACCCACCGACAAGACTGAAACCGAACACCTAATTTGTCGAAGCAAGCATTACGTGCTGGTGGATGACAACTTGATGAGGAAAAGTGCCAAGGAGGGGATACTATAGAAATGCATCATCAAAGAAGAGGGAGTGAAGCTACCTCTCAAAATTCACTCTGGTTCCTGTGGCAACCACGTGGCCTCGAGAACATTGGTTGGCAAGGCTTTTCATGCTGGTTTCTATTGGCCCACAGCCATCTCCGATGCAGAAGACCTCGTCCGATGGTGTGAAGGATGCTAATTTTTCGCCAAGCAAATACACGTGCCAGCACAAGAGCTGCAAACCATCCCAGCTTCCTAGCCCTTTGCATGCTAGGGACTGGATATGATTGGGCCTTTCAAGCCAGCGCCAGGTGGTTTCCGGTACGTGTATGTCGCCATTGACAAGTTCTCCAAGTGGATTGAGTATAAACCGCTCACCTTGGCCACTACAAAGAAAGCAGTCGAGCTCTTCGAAGACATCATCCATAGATTTGGTCTCCCAAATAGCATCATCATCGACCTCAAAACTACATTTGCTAGCCATCACTTTTGGGACTTCTGCAAAGACCGATGCATCTCTGTCAAATATGTCTCCGTTGCCCATCCTAGAGCCAACGGCCAGGTCGAACGAGCAAACGGCATGGTTCTTGATGCTCTCAAAAAGAGGTTATATCAGAAAGAAGAAAAGCATTCGGGCAGATGGCTCAAAGAGCTACCAGCTATGGTCTGGGGACTGCGTACTCAAGCTAGTCACAGCACTAGTATGTCTCCATATTTCTTGGTCTATGGCTTAGAAGCCATACTACCAGTGGACATTGCCTTCTGAGCACCTAGGGTGGAAAACTATGATGAAGAGTATGCCGCAGCTATTCGGATAGAGGACATCGATAGGGCAGAGGAAGAATGCCAAATCACCTGCGTCTGCACAGCCAAATATCTAGAAGGCTTGCGGAAGTACTACAACAGCAACGTCAAAGGTCGTTCATTTTGCTGTCGGCGACCTCGTTCTCTGCAGAAAACAAAAAACTGAAGGGATGCACAAGCTCTCCTCCCCTTGGGAAGGGCCTTATGTCGTCAAAGAGGTCACCTGACCAGGGTCTTATCGCTTATGCGACATAGATGGGATCGATGTTCCCAACTCATGGCACATCGAGCACCTTATACATTTCTATCCTTGAAACGCTCTAGATATGTACTCTCCACTTTTATGTTGAATAAAGTTTTGGTCTCCATAACTTGTCTCCACTTTGTCTCCATGGTGGTTTAACACCCACTTACGGTCGCCGAGCTCTATGCTACTCCATAATGAACTCCAATACGAAATCACCATAACCGTGCCGACCACATTTCTCTAAATCTCCAATGTTATCACCGAACCATTTTCTCCAAAATTGCTGAACGATTTCTCCAAATTGCCAACGCATTATCACCAAAAATCATCGAATAAGTTTTCGCCAAAATCGTCGAACATGCTTTCTCCAAATCGCCGACGCATTATCGCCAAAAATCGCCGAATAAGTTTTTGCCAAAACCGCCAAATACGTTTCCTCCAACTCGCCAACGTATTTCACCACATGTTCTCTACAAAAACGCCGAACACTTTACTCCAAATCTCCAAGTTGTCTCACTAATTAGCTAGCAGCGTACGTTCTGTTCTGTTCTCTTAGGAGACAACCTAGTCTCTGATCTCTCCCTACACGTGCCACAGGCTCTGCGCTCTGCGTTATGGGTGGTTGGCTGTGGTTCCTTGGTCACACCTGTTCCTCCTACACATCCACGGGCTCCGCGCTCGACGTTATGGACTATGGGCTAGCCAAGGCCGAGAGCTCAGGACAAAACTAATTGCTCGGACGCCGCATATACTACCTATATCTCCAAGTTATTTCGATAACCACCGAGCAGCACACGTTTCGCTCTGTTATCTATGGAGAAGACCCCGCCTCTGATCCCTCCCTACACATGCTACGGGCTCTGCACTCTATGTTATGGGTGGTCGGCTACGGTTCCTTGGTCATGCCTGTTCCTCCTACACGTGCACGGGCTCCACACTCGATGTTATGGACTATGGGCTAGCTGAGGCCATAGGGGTCAGTAGCGAACTAACTGCTCAGACTCTACTTATACTCTGTATAAATACATCATGGTCAAAACTACAAAGATTTTTTCACCAAAATACTAGCAAACTGCATACACATGCACCTTGTAACATTTATCACATACATAATTGTTTTTTGCGCTTCCATGCATTCTGACTACACTACCAAGATATTACAGATGATAATCTCTGAGCAGATCACCGAGCTCCGCCATCACCATCTGTCTCACTGAATAGGTCTATATCACCGGCCAGCTTCTTCGCTGCATCCTCCACCTCATCCTCCAGCTGTTGGGTCTCTATAGCGCTCAGCCCTTCGGCGAACCTGCCCCCTATTGACTGAAGGTCGATGGTTGGGTAATGGGATCGAACCACCACGAGGACATGAGTAGCAATGGACACAATGGCATCGCGGTTGAAGTTCTTGAAGTTTTCCTAGGCCGCCTTGCACCTCTGGATGATGGTGTCTGAATGTTGCCGCCTGTCATCGGGCTGAGTAGCCGGTTCCAGGTCGACGCAATCAAGCACCGGTTTAATAGTGGTGACTACAGTGTTGAAGTTATCCCTTTGGGTCTTGGCCTCCTGCACCAGCACATCAAACTATGCCTTGGCTTTATGACGATAGCCTGCAAGCATTACAATGTTCCATCATACAAGGAAACTACTTCAACAGTAATTTTGATCAGGAGGTATTCACCTTTCAGCTCCCTGGCCGGTTTGTCTGCTCACTCAAACACCTTTGCCTTCTCCTATCGAAGTTGTTCAATGGCCTGGCGCAGTTGGCCAAGCTTTGCATCTTGCTCTACAAGCGCAACAAGTTACCACCAAAAATATGGCTGTTCAGCAATACAAAGTACATTCGTTGATATACCGTACCTACTTTCTACTCGAATACACTTCTGAGCTGTTTGGATTTATGTTCCAACTACTTGGAAGCACCCCTCAGTTGTCCAGAGACAGTGGCCAGCTGCTTGGACTGGCTCCATAGCTGCTCGAACGCAGCCGTCAGCTACTCAGACATGACCCCCTTTGGTATTCTAGGTCTCACGCATTGGACTCTACAAGGTCTCTTTCATGCTAGGACCTCTGGATGTTTCCCTCTGAGACGTTCATCGCCTCTTTGAGTTTTTTGTTCTCCTCGCTGAGGGGCTCCATCCTCTTTATCTTCTGGTGGCGCTGCTCCGCAGTCCGAGTTATCTCCTATAAATGTACAATGACAATGTTGAAATCCAATTCCCAACATCAAAGAGGAGCATTCTAGACATAGTACTAACCTTGATCTGCTTCATCACCCCGGCAAGGGCGGTCTCCAGTCTCCTGAACTCCCTGATGGTGTCCTCCTCTTCGACAATTACTATATCATCACCGCGCTTACGGAGGATTCGGATAGCTTGGGGTTGAGGTTCATCATGCTCGATCTCCTCCACCTCATCCTCCTCTGCTACAGCCAGAGGCACCACCTAGGGGTTCGATGGCCAGATAGTGGGTCCGACCATGCCCTTCGATGCCTCGGGGAGTGCCGTTTGCTCCTTCAGCACTACAAGATTCTCCATTCTAGATTCTGATGCGACGCTGGTAACTACACCTTCTACTGTAGAGGTCTCAACGGTGCCCACCATTGCCAAGGGTGCAGTCACCAACTCATTCGCCGTCGACGACAACTGTTTGCCACCGCCAAGTCCACCAACAGCGGTAGTTGGCTCCCTGGCATGCTGACAGGCACTCGAGGACTCTAGGATGGGGTCCACCACCATCCCCTTCGTCCCGAAGCCAGCCTTCGGCTGCTTGTCAGTTTGGACGGGTGGGACGGGATCCGTCGTACGCCTTGCACTGCATCAAGTTAGCTCATCAGTCACCACAAAAGTTAAGAAACTACAACATAGTACCTCCAAGACAAGGATACTTATGATTTGGTCTGTTAGTTCAATTTTTTGAACCGGCGGTGCCTGCCTGAACCCCTAGGTGCATCCTTAGGGTCGACTCCCATGCTCTGCGGGGGAGGAGTCGACCTCTGTTCTACCTACCATTCTGGGTCCCTCTTCGCCTATTGCTCCAGGTTCGCCTCCGCTTGTCGCTTAGGGACTCCCGTCGCTTGCACCGCAGGGACTCCCATTGTCTGCTGTGCGGGAACTTCCCTCACCCGCTGCTCGGGGACTTCCCTCATTTGTGGCTCAGGGACTTCTTTGCCTCCCCTTGATTGATCCCTTGCATGCGTGCTGCACGGAGGCTCCTTCGCGCTCGATGGAGGAGCCATCTGAACTTTGTTGTCATCAGACCAGTCGAAGACAATGGTCCTCCATGTTCGAGTGGTCTGATCATTGCCAAGCGAGATGCTGCCTGGTTTGAGGGGAGCAGCAGCCGCCATTTTCCTCTTCTTCTAGGCTGGCTCATCTGCCGTTGCCCTCTTCCCCTAGGCTTTCTCTGACACCGGGGGAGGACTCTCCGTCCGACCAGCATCCATACCTCCGTACTCCAAAGAAATGCCAATGGTACTTTCTTTAGGCTGAGCCGGTGGTCGGGCATCCACCGCTGGTGGCCAATCGCCCTTCGGGACACTTGAAAAGTACACCGCCCTATTCTACGAGTGGATCTTCGCATAAGTAAACCAGTCTACTGCTTAGCAATGACAAAGGATAAAAAGCATCAGGAATGTACAACTGATGTATTTACCTAAGGAGGTAGATTTTTGCAGTTGAAGGGCTTCATATAACCTAACAAGTTGAATTAGGCAAATAGAGCGAATAGCTCTGTAGCCCGCTCTTCAACAATGTTCTTCGACAGCATCTCCGGCCTCTCTCAGGTACCATCGGTCTCCCCTTTGAACTCAAAGCTTGGGTGCGCCTTCTCCTTACAGGGCTAAATGTGGCGCACTATAAAACTCGCCGCCACCAATTCGCCATTGGTCCTCATGCCCTTTATTAAGCCGAGGAGTTCCCTCACTTGCTCCATATCATCGCTGCTCGGTGTCTCCAACCAACTCCTCTTGCTCTCTGGGATGTGGTCGGCGTCATAGTGGACAGCTGGGTGGCTTTGTTTCATGTAGAATGACCTAGCGTTCCACCCCTTCAGCGACGTATTCAGTGGCACAGTAAGGTACTCACCCGCCATCCCATCACATAGCTGAAGGTACACCTCGCTGACCACCTTGGAACCACCGCCGCCTCTCTTCTTCAGCCAAAACAGGTGATGGAAGAGGTTGAAGTGGGGTAGGATTCCGAGATATGCCTCACAGAAATGGATGAATATCGAGATGTACAAAATGGTATTGGGATGGAGGTTGCACAGACTAACCACCTAGAGCTACAATAGATCCCTCAGGAATGGATGAACAGGAAATCCCAACCCACGCTAGAAATAATCCTCGAATACCACTGCTTCATCAGTATGAGGCATCGGGAAGGACTCACCAAGGGTGGGCCACCATTCGGCGGTGGCACGGTCAGGGAGTATGCCAGCTTCCACCAATCTATTCAGCTCGGCCTCTCCCATTTACGACAGCACCCACTCTTCGTCACGTCGGGCGTCGGCGCTCGCCTTCTTGGGGCTTGTTTTCTTTGATTTGGCCGCTCCCCTCTTCGGCGCCATCTCTCAGATCTGATTAGGGTTTGGTGGCGGCAGCAAGTGTGGATGTGATACTGGAAATGGGAGGGCTGAGGAGGAAGATGAAATGGCAAAGATGGAAACATGGGATGCGGCGGCACAGTTATAAAGCACTTTCCCCATCCCTTCGCAGTCGAGGGTTTTTGGGAAACCGTTCTCATGATTTGCGCCTCTTCGAATCCTCTGCGGTAGCAAGGTGGGTTGTAACCTGGGCATTTGCGCAACCATGGCCTAACTCGCTCATTTATCGCTGCCATTGGTTGTCATTCGCCGAATAGTCGCTGACTTCTCCGCCATTTATTGAGGTTCAATGACAGTTACTACACAGCCATTACTCTGGTTTTTTCTCCATGGTTTGATTTCTCTGATATCTCCGCTTGCCGCTCAGGGACTGGCTGCCTGCTCGGTAGGTTTTTCACTATTTTCTCTGTTTTTGACCCTAGCACTATGTGACTACGTCACCTACTATCAGGGTCGGGGACTAAGTGGGCACACTTCACCTTGTGGTGAATGTGCTCTCTGACATTTTAGGGCTACGCTCGAGGACTAGCTGCCTGCTCGGCTGGTCTTTTACTATTCTGCTACTTTAAACCCTGGCACCACATGACTGTCATCTACTATCAGGCTCGGGGACTAAGTGGGCACACTTCACCTTGTGGTGAATGTGCTTGCTTTATTCTAGAAGACTCTGCGCCTCTAGAAGCTGAAGAAGACTATCTCCTTTTCTCATGGTCGGACTCTAAGTGGGCACACTTGATCCACTGCGATGAAATTTTCAATTCTGAACTTGAGCTCCTTACACCCTTATGGCAAGCCGTGCTTGGGTTATGCTGCTTGGCTATGGTTCGTGCTGCTCAGAAATAGTACATGCTGCTTAGCAACTGCTCACAACTGCTCGACAACTCTTCACGGTGGTCGGACCATGAGTTTGAATGCTCGACTTTGTTCGTGCTTGCTCGGACAAGCTCAAGATGGCATTGCACAACGGGTACAAGGTGCTCGGGGACTAGCTATGGGGGTATGACCCTAGATACCCAGGGCAGACCACATGGGCTATGCCCTTAGGGTCGGCCCAGCCCACAAGATGAAGCCTTGCGGGGCATGACTCTGGTCGATGCCTTCTGTAAGACATCTAGAAGATATCCTAAAGATACTATGAGATCTGTTAGGATATGTATAATCCCAAGATTCCTGTAATCAGTTATTACTTTCTGGTTATCTCTCAGATCTAATCGACTTGTAACCCTGCTCCCCGAACTATATAAGGCGGGCAGGGACCCCCTCCAAACTCAGCAATATCATACGATAGCTAATACAAACCAACAGACCATAGGAGTAGGGTATTACATCATACTAATGGCCTAAACCTATATAACTCATGTGTCTCTGTTGTCTTCTTTTTTCTTGATCTCACTCTCCTTTGCCTATCAATCTACCTTCATGGGATACCCCTCGGAGGACTGCCGATGATATTCTATCGACAGTTTAGGTTTGTCGTATTATAAAGAGGGATGCAAGTTTAAGTGGTCTGAGGAAGATAGAGTGCTCAAGCATAAAAATAAAATCAAAAGAGAGACACTCAAGCACCTCACAAACACTTAGATATAGGTTTTGGGACTTTGGCCATCGAATGTCTCGACGAGAGTCAAAAGTCCTGACTGCCGAAAGTCTTGGCTCCCACTAGAAGTCCCGAGTTCTTGGGACTTAGTCGCCCTGCTCGGTTGGCTATCGAAAGTCGCAATGGAGCCGAATGTCCCGGCAGCCGCTAAGAGTTCCGACTCCAGCCGAGCTAGCCCAGCTATCTGCGCCAACGAATAGTATTTTCTTTAGATGCCAGAAGTTCTAGCGATTTGAATGGTTAGATTTTGCCTATGAGTATAAATAGCTCTCTCTCTTCTAACCATCATGCACTCATTCATTGTGCCCTAACTCTGTCCAAAAGAGCTTCCAAGCATTCAAGGCTCCCCTCTCCTCTTCCCTTTGCTCCTAACTTTGATTCCCCTAAGGATTTGAGTGAAAGGAGAGTGGATTGAGTGAGAGAATCACTTTGGCAAGCTTGAGCACTTGATTTCTTCATCAAGCCAGTTGGATTTGCGTATATTACTCTTGGAGCTTTGCTCCTAGCCGGCTAGGCATCGCCCAAGAGCTTCCATCTTGTGGAAGAGCCTTGGGAAGTTTGTATTACCCTTGATTTCTTAGTGGAAAGCTCAAGTGACCTTTGTGGTTGCTTTAAGAGAGGCAAGGAGGTGGAAGAGACTCCGACCTTTATGGTCACCTTAACAACAAGGACATAGGAGCTCCTTTGTGGGGTTACCAAACCTCAGGTTAAATCCTTGTATCCCATGTGCTTGTTGTTGTTGTGTTTTGTGCTATCATATTTGTTCTTGGTTGTTTCTCATCTCTCAAAGCACTTCTTAGGGTTTGGACTTGATCTATGGAGTGGAAGCATTTTGGCATCAAGGGAGTGACTCTATGTATCTACCTAACCACTTGGAAGTGGGGTTGTAAGAAATCTCACACTCAAAGTTCATTTTAGCACTTGTAGTAAAATTCAAGTAGGAGTCAGAACTCCTAGCTGTTTGCATCGAAACTTCTAGCTACCAAAAGTTTTGGCTCAAGCTGTCGGGACTTTCAACAGTTACTAACATTTGGCTTTGAGTTTGTGTAGAAATTTTTAGATACACCTATTCACTGCCGTCTAGGCATTGTTTAGATCCTTTCAATTGGTATTGGAGCAAGGTCTTCTTTTAGCGCTTAACTGCGTGAGAAGAAATAATGTCGGACATTAAAAAGATGAAAGCTGATGCCACCGAGATGGCCAAGCAAATTGCAAAAGAGTTGATGGCTGAGCAAGCAAAGTGTCGGTGCAGAAAGTGACCAACACGTAAATATTTGTAGTTTTGTCGTACGTTGTGATCAGATGTGGCCTAGCACTCAATGACACAGGGTTTATACTGGTTCAGGCAACATGCCCTACATCCAATGCGAGTCGGTCGGTGACTTTATTCCTGAGCCTAGGTGCTCGAAGTTTGCAATGGGGTTACAAATGAGAGGGAGAAAGATGGGGGGTGCAAGAGGTCCGGTCGGATTCTGGTCTGAAGGGCCGAGAGTGACGGGAGCTCCGCTCTGTGCTAAGTGTTCGAACGTCTGTTGTTTGTTGGGATCCTTGGTTGTTCAGATCATTGGAGTGTGTTTTAGTTGTCGTTCAATTGATCCTCTCTTTTATAGATGAAGGGGATGGCCTTACAAGTGAGAGAGAGAGAGAGAGTACATATGTGTCTGAGTCTTGTTGCCCACGCCGTTGGGTACAAGAGGATGGTAGGCGTCCACAACACTATTGTTGTTAGACGCATGTGGGAGGTTTTACTGTGTTCACCATGTATGGTAAATGACAGCGCCCACAACACTGTTGATGCCCAGAGGCATATGGGGAGTCTTACCATGTTCACCTAGTATGGGAATTGATGGTGCCCATAACACTATAGGGCAGAAAGTCAGCGCCCACAATATTGCTTGGGTTCTGACATACCTGGAAGGTTGTAGGGCACCCTTCTAACATTCCCTGTTGGTACTGTCCTATAGATGCATAGGGTATGGTCCTTGGTATTGTGGTTGACTTGAGCGTCCTGCCTTAATTGCTCTACCCATTTTGTAGTCCTTACCGAGCGGGCATCCTCAGTTGGTTGGTCCTAGTTGGCTCTGACTACGCCAGTCAGAGAAGAGCTGTAAGCAGAGGTTTGGTGCTCCCCCAGTTGGAGATACGGGTCAGAGTCAGAAGCAAGCACCATTCCTCCTCAGCTAGGCCTTTCGGTCAAACAGGAGGGCCGGAGTTGGAAGCGAGACCTTCCGGTCGGAGAGATGGGCTGGAGTCAAAAGCGAGGCCTTCCGGTCGGAGAGACAAGTCTAAGTCAGAATGAGCGCCATTCCTTCTTGGTCAGGCCTTCCAGTTGGAGAGGTGGGCTGGAGTTGGAAGCGAGCGTCATTCCTCCTTGGCTAGGCCTTCCGATCGAAGTCTGGATCACCCTTCTGGCCTGTTGTTCGGTATTTGGGCTGGCCTAGGAGTTGCGTGTCATTCGCAACGTCATCTACTGGGCTGAGCTTTTGCTAGGAAGTAGGTCCATGAGGGACCTGAGTTTATGAACCCGACACAAAGTTTTTCCAAGATGAAATGAACAAGATGCAAGATGAGATGAGCAAGATGAAGGAAGAGTTGAGCAAGAAGGTTGAAGATGCTATAAGTGGCAAGAGTGATGCAACCAAAGACAACGCAAGTGACATTGGAGGTGATAAAGAAAATAGTCATGGTAGAGGAATCTACTCTAACACCGGTTTTGACTACAAGTAACTCATCAAAGGTCCACCCATGCATTTCCCTACCATCAACCATGGCAAGCCACCTCACTTTGATGGAACAAGATACACTAATTCGGCCTACAAGATGAAGATGCACCTCATTGCCACAAGACTTTGGGAAGCTGTGGAAGTTGGTGTGACCATTTGGGCCAGCCTAGGAGTTGCGTCTCGTTTGCAACGTCATCTGCTGGGCTAAGCTTTTGCTGGGAAGCAGGTCCATGAGGGACCCTAGGTTTATGAACCCGACAGGAGCCCCTGAGCCCCTAGGTGATTCGGGTAGAATTGTCTAGGGGATTTTTGTCTTGATGGTGGGTGCGTGCGAGCACACCCACGGGTGTAGCCCCTGAGCCCCCGAGCAATTTAGGTAGAATCATCTAGGGGGTTTTCTGTGTTGCCAGCAGGGGAATTTTTTGTTTCCATATTGCCAGCGGGGGAATTTTTTGTTTCGACAGTGGGTGCGCGCGAGCGCACCCGCACGTGTAGCCCCCGAGCCCCTGGGTGATTCAGGCAGAATTGCCTGGGTGGTTTTTGTTAGTGGGCTTGTGTGTGCGCACCTTGGTGGGCGTAACCTCTTCTTTTCTAGTTTTCGGCCCATCATTTCTAGGAGCGTGGTCCCAGGCGTTTGGTCGCGGCTAAGGGACTAGGTGAGACAGAGTCATCAACTAGGGCGTCAGGCGCATCGAGGGTTCAGGTGAGTCAGAGTCATGGATCCTGGTGTAAGGCACAATGAGGGATCGAGCAAGCTGAAGTCATGGATCCTGGTGCAAGGCTCAACGAGGGATCGGGCGAGCTGGAGTCGCGGATCTAGGCGTCGAATGTGCTGATGGATCGGGCGAGTCGGAGTCACGGATCTAGGCACTGGGCACAATGAGGGATCGGGTGAACCAGGGTCACGGATCCAGGCACTGGGCACAATGAGGGATTGGGCAAGGTGGAGTCACATATCCAGGCATTGGGCGCAACAAGGGATCGGGTGAGCCAAAGTCATGGATCTAGGCACTGGGCGCAACATGAGGTCAGGCGAGCCAAAGTCGCAGATCTAGGCATCAGACATGCCAAGGTATTGGGTGAGTCAGAGTCATGGATCTAGGCGCTGGGTGCAATGAGGGATCGGGTGAGCCAGAGTCACGGATCTAGGCATCAGATGTGCCGAGGGATCGGGCGAGTCGGAGTCACGAATCTAGGCGCTGGGCACAATGAGGGATTGGGTGAGCCAAGGTGTTGGGCATCTTGAGCCCCTAAGCCCCATTGGGCTTGGTAGGGATTGGTTAAGTTTCATGCGTTACCCCATCCGTGGTTTTCACAACTAGAGGGGCTGAGCTAACGTTGCTTGCCTCGATGGCTCGAGCGACACGCTTGGTGAGCTCGCTACCGGGCATGTTTGAGTGAAATCTGGGAACATCATTCATGATGGGGTCGGCATAGCCCTCATGTGGCATTCCACTGCTCCTTAACCGCATCCCGGCTGATGCCTAGGTTGTTTCGGAGACCGACCCGGGTGGCTGGCTGGCCTCCCCTCGATGAAGATTCTGTGGGCATGGCTCAAGGTTTAGGATCAAATGATAAGGTTGAGATGACCTTGTCTGCTTTAGAGTAGACTAGGTGAGGGCTACTCAGGGCTCATCTGCATTTTCTCCCCTAGCTCTGTTTGATGTGAGGCAGCCTCGAGCCCTTTGTGGGCCGACCTTCAAACCCTGTTCAGTCGTTGCTCATGTTGAATGAGGCAACTACCGCTTCATGACGCAACATAGAGCGTTGTGATGCATTTGACTACATATGCGATGCTTCGGATGTATGGGATGAAAGAATGCGTGCATGGATGAATGTGTAAATGTGTGTATGAATGTATGAATGACAATAGATGAATGAATGAATCATATAATGAAATAATGGGGGTTGGTAATGTTACCTTGATGACTCAAGTGACAGGGTTTGAGGAGCTCCAATCGGATATGTTCGACCAAGATCCATGCTTGTCGTTCATGACAGAGTCAGCATGGCCCACATGGGGCGTCCCTCTCCTCCTTACCTGTCTCTTGGCGTTCGCCAGAGCCATTTGATCGACTCAGGAAGCTCATTGGTCTCTCATGGGTGGAGATCCATCGCATCCCATCTGTATTGAATGGGGAAGGGAGAGGGTTTTTTGCCCCCTATCATTTGCCTTTCCCCAACCGCTGCGCCTCCTCCTTAAATAGGGGAAGGGAGAGGACTTTTGTCCCATTCCTTCGCCTATTCCCCATCTACCACCTCTCTTCCTTCTTTCTTGTCGCCAAGAGTGTTCATGCATCATGGCGGTTTCCTAAGCAAGAGAGAGGGGAGAGCAAGGGAGAGGGGAAACTTACAGATCCATTTTGCAAATCTAGAGCATAATGTTGAGCTGGAGGTCATCCATTGTGACTGAGTCAGAGTTGGCCGCCTTCGCTGAGAAGAGGGTGCTGCCATCGAAGGAGGTGGCGCACTGGAGGGCTCCTGTAGGGGAGGACTTTCCGCAACCTCGGGCCGATGAGGTCGTCTCCTTCCTCACTTTCCACGAGCATGGGTTAGGATACCCCGCGCACTAGTTCCTCTGTGGGCTCCTCAATGAGTGGGGCCTGGAGCTACAGCACCTCAACCCGACTGGGGTGCTGCACATCGCCATCTGCGAGGCTTTCCTTGGGATGGGCCACACGTGGACTTCTTCTGGTGGCTCTTCTCCGGGCGAGCCTTGTCAAAGGGGACCCACCTAGAGTCATGCCGGTGGGGGGCTTCACACTGTAGAAGAAGCCGAGTGTGTTGGGCGCCTACCCCACGTACACCCCCTGCGACTCCAACCAGGGGTGGTATGGGGAGTGGTTCTACATCAGGAACTCAGTGGAGGCGCCATTCCCATCGCTCACCGGTAGAAGGCCAGAGATGCAGGATAGTTGGCCGTGGGGCCCTTTTTGCCAGGAGAAGAAGAAGCTGGAGATCATTGAGGCAGAGCTCTAGAAGTTGGTTCAGTAGGGTCTTGATGGGGTGTGGGTGTTCCACACCTTCTTCTACCATCGGGTTGCCTAGCTAGCAGAAAGGATGCAACCAATGTGGATGTACAATGGCCTGATCGACCTGGACCATGCGTCGTCGGAGGAGTTGGTGAGCGATGAAGTCTAGAGCCAACTTGACCAGGTGCTGCAACTGAGGGCCAAAGAGACCCTCGATGGGGAGCTCAGAGCTCTCAACGCTTCAAGGCTGTCCAACCTAGTACGTTCTCCTTTCCTTATTTTGTGTCCATTTTGATTCCGTTCTCCTACAATCTTGACTTCAAGTCATCCATTCCGTAGGGACTCGTGCATTATAAGTCCTGGCCGCATCTTCCGAAGGGGCCAGAGGGCGTGGCCCAGCAAGCTACCCAGAAGTAGGCGACGGATGCCAAAAAGAAGAAGATAGCTAAGAAGGCTCAGAGGAAGCACTAGAAGGAGTAGGATATCACCCGGTGCATGTGGGCCTAGGAGAACATGAGCAACATTGAGGCGGAGCTCGAGTTAGAGGACCCCTCAGAGATGGGTGACGACATGATCTCCTCTGAGGAGGAGGGACACCTGGATGCCAGCACAACCTCGGTGCCACATCGTGAGCCAGCGGCCGCACCTACTAGTGGTGAGCAGGACACGGAGAGGCATGGTGATGCTCCCGTGCCAAGGAAGCATGCCATGAGCTCGGATGCTATTAGCGAGCGGGAGGTGAAGCGGACGTGGTCGCTGTGGCCATCGGAGGAGTGGGCTCATACCCGTGCATCATCGGGGCTAGTGTCGGTGCGTGACCCATAATGGGGGGACACCCCACCAGCTGCTCCGGTCGGCGTGTCTCAAGACGGTGGTTGTGGTGACTCATGGGACAATCGGGAGCCGGCCGAGATGACCCATTATCGTCGGGTCAGGGCTTTAGAGCCCTACTGCTTACAACCCAGTATGTGCTCTTTATTTCTTTTTGATCTCATAGTTGAGTTTTTGGAGTGTGACTGACCTGTTCTTTTCAATAGCGGCCAAATGCTGACAGGACTAAGCATTGCCCCAACTTCCATACGGGAGGAGTGGAGGCCCACCTTGCAGTGCACCATGATGAGTTGAGGGGAGAGCAAGGTGGTGGCGGCACATCCTTCCCCTCCGAGGCTGGTGCCTTCATAGTTGGTTGCAAGTACGGCGGCGGTGGCAGAGGTGATGGTGGCAATCTCGACGATGGTGGAGGCTACATTGGAGGTGACCCTTGCAGCCCCTCCCCCATTGGCTACGACAGAAGAGGAGAGGGAGACCGAGCTCCCTGCCTCACTGGGCAGAGGGCCACATGGTTCACCTTCCCAGACAGAGCTAGAGGTGCAGGGGGAGACACGGCCAGGCCAGAGGCAGAACGTTTGCCAAAGGCCCATGAAATCAAGGTGGTGGAGATCCCCTCTGACGGTGAAGCAAGTGATGAGGTGGAGCCACTAGCACTGTCGCAGGAGCTGGCGGTGATCTAATCCTCAGCTAGGCCCTCTAGTGGGCTAGGGGTGACTGACATAGTGTGGTCGTGCCCTAAGGACCTGAGGAAGGTGCGGTTCGTCCTTCGGGATGAGTAGGAGGATTAGCTCTGGGAGGTGCTTGGGGGGGAGAAGACTTGTGATGGAGTCTGATCTCGCCCAAACCAGGGTGAAGCTCGAGGAGGCCCTAAAGCGAGTCAAGTCCATCCAGCAGGCGGTCACGATTGACCTACCTCGCATCGTGGAGGTGAGTTTTCTGCCTTCGTCCTTGACTCCTTGGTCTTTTGTCGGTTGCCTTAGCATGCTGCTTCTCATTTTGCAGGGTCTGGAGGAGATGTCGAGCCGCAAGTCTCATTTCCTCCAGATGGAGCATGCCCAGATGGAGCAGGAAGATGTGGTGTCATGGTGGGTTGCCGAGCTCGAGTGCGAGCTGGAGTCCGCCCACAGCGAATCCCAAGACTGGGCAGTAGAGGCGACCGAGGCACGGGCAGTGAAAGTGCTTGTAGCGGAGCGGGCGACCGCTGCCGAGCAGGGGCTCGACAAGGCAAAGGCCCATCAGGCAGAGACCGAGGCGGTGCTACAGAAGTCCCTGGTGAACATCGAGGCGGTGCTCTAGAGTTCCTTGGAGGCCCTAGAGACACAGCGGAAGGCTTGGTCGGAGGTGGACTAGGAAGTGCTCGTGCTCCAGGGCCGGGTGCTCAAGTCGGAGGAGGCGAACGCTCGGCTACGCGAGCAGGTGACTCAGCAGGAGGAAGGACTTTCCATCCTTGAGAACACCCACCTCGGTATGTACCTTTTCTGCTTTCGATGTCTTGGTTTCTTCCTTTAGCTTGCTTCTAAGCTTGTCATTCTTCTTCTAGAGCACGACAGAAAGGTTGCATCGCTGGAGCAGGACCTGGAGACGGCCAAGGCGATGATTGGCCAGAATGCAGAGGTGCTGGACAAGTCCCTTGAAGAGCAACATGCTCTTGAGGGGGAACTTGACTAGATGCGCAATGTTGCCCAGCTCGTTGTATCAGAGGTCTTTGGGTTGGCGCTAAGCACTAGCACGCCCGCCATCCGACTGGAGGAGGTCCTAGATGAGGTTCAGGCTCTCATCACCAACAAAATGTTCTATGGGACATCGGGGGTGCTGACCTCGGTGGCAACGCACCACCTGGACCTGGACTTCACCGCTATCTATAGCGGTATGCTAATGGCTAGAGCGTAGAAGACATCCACATGCTTGGGGAGAGCATGCTGCCACACACACAGTTGGTGGCCGAGCAAGTTTCCATGCAGTGGGTGATGGATGCTCGTCACGCGAACGTGGCCAAAGGCGCATAGCCTATAGATGGAGTGGAGCCTAGGTCAGAGGTGAACGTCGCCCCGCCTCCGACCGAGCCGAACGTTGCCCAGCCGAAGGATGAGCAGCCCCTTCCCTCGCTGGTCGCGCCATCAGCCGATGCCACCTGGCAGCCATAGTAGAAATTAGAGTAGAAGTACTTAGTATATGTAAAGGATGAGTTCGTGGGGAAGCCCCCGTGTAAACATTTTTGTGTATTAATGAATACAATCAGTTTCATTTTTTGTGATGGACTCACTTCGTTCAGGGAAGTTTGTTCCGTCCGTTCCTTGTTTTTACCTTAGCATAGCTCTATTTTTATTCTTTCTTTTTTGCACCTGCCCGTTCATCCCATAGACTACAACCTTAAGAGCCCGAGCATGGCCTGTGAGGCTCAGCTGCTCATAAGCGTAGGTAGAGGTGGGGTGCGATCGGTCGGAATGTTGAAGCAAAGTTACATAAGATAATTAAAGGAACAGACTACCCTTTCATTTGGGTAAAAAGATGTATTTACCATATGATAGTAAAAAAAGAGGTGGTATCGCACCCTTGTGGAGCCCCAAGCGACCTAGGCCAGAAGTGTTCAGGCCGGGGTGCTTGTAGGAGCAAACATTGAATGAAAAGAAAGCGGTAAGACCGAATTTTAGGGGAAGAAACGACGTAGCTATTCGCTCTTCCAAGTGTTGGTGAGAACGTTGCCGTTGTTGTCCTTCAGTCGGTAGGTGCCTGGTTAGATTACTTTGGTCACCATATAGGGGCTTTTAGTTGTCCACATCCTTGCCTGCCACACCCCCCTTCTTGGCTGCTACCTCCTTTCCCTTTCCCTCCTTCGGCCTGCTGGCCTATCATAGAAAGTGCTTGAGGAGTTCATAGTCCTTATAGAGGTGCTTGACGGGGTAGGCGTGGTTGGTGCATGTGCTCTCCATGTGCTTGTTGAAGTGGTCAGGCAGGCCCTACTGGGGCTGCTTGCCTGTGTGATCAGCTACGGCGACCAACATGGAGTTGGCCGGTCGGCATCGATCCTTCTTCTTCTTTTTGCCCCTCTACATGGAGGGGCCCTTGTCCTGATCCTCGTGCTTGGCCTTGCCTTTGTCCTAGCCTCCATTGAAGACCGCTCCGACTGCCTCCTCGCTGGAGGTGTGGTTCGTGGCAATGTCAAGCAGGTCACAAGTGGTATGAGGCTTCAGGCAGCCAAGCTTGTGGATCAGGGACTCGCAAATTGTCTCGAAGAGGAACACGCTGATGACGTCCATGTCGATGACATTAGGAAGGGAGTTGCACGGCTTTGAGAACCTGTGGATGTAATCCCACAGGGACTCATTGGGCTCCTACTGGTAGCTCTTGAGGTCCTAGGAGTTTCTAGGGTGGATGTACGTCCCCTAGAAGTTCTTGATGAAGACCCTCTTGAGGTCCGCCCAATCACAAATGCTGTCGTGCAGGAGGAATTCAAGCCATGCTTGAACATGTTCCCCCACGTAAATGGGGAGGTACTGAATGATGAAGTGGTCATCATTCACTCCTTCGGCTTGGCAGGTGAGCCAGAAATATTCAAGCCATATATCAGGGTTTGTCTCCTCGGTGTTGGTGGGCAGTCAAAAACGCTATGGGAACAACGCTCTCTGGATGCGTCGGCCAAAGGCCCATGGTCCCGGGCCATCCGGGCTAGGACTCTGGTTGTCTGGCCAGTGACCGCGCCTGGGATGTGTTTCACCGCTCCCCTCGATGGTCTAGCCAGGGTCTATGTCGCCTGCCCTCACTGCTGCTCAATGAACATCATCATCATGCTGGGCTCGATGCCAGTTGCTAATGATGTTGTGAGCATCTTGGTTTGGCCCGAGCCGCTCACGCACAGGGGGCTGGTGTGGAGCATGCACCAGGTCAGACCATGGCGTAGATGTGGCCTCCTATGCCATGCTCGACAGCTATAGTGGTGAGCAGATGGAGCGATTCATCTGGTGTGTCCTCACTCCCCTGGTGGGGAGAGAGGCCATGAGTCAGTGTCGTGATGTGGAGCTCTTCGCCTATTGAATGGCGGCGGTTTCCACCAGTGCCCAGAGGTTCTGGTGGATCTCTTGTTCCTAGGGGTTGTCCGGCTCGGGAAGGCCGTGCAGAAGGATCCCCGCTGCGGCGATGTTCTGGCCAGCCCGAGCAAGCTGTGGGGGATCATTCCCCCCATCGATGATGTTGCGCTGAACCTGACGGGCGTGACCCTAAGCACTGCTCACCAGGTTATGTGCATGGGGTGCAACGTGTCGCATCAAGCGTGCCGGCACAGGTGGCGGCTGGTTCTGCTACCGTTGTTGTAGCTCCTTGCCGTATTCTTGTGCGAGTGCAAGGGCATCTGTGCGAGGGTCCAGTGGGGTGTGAGTCTACAAGGACTCCGCTACCATCGGTGGCTGTCCTAGAGCATCCACCATAGCGCACTCCCAGAACAAACGATGGCAAGGTGCCACATCACCGATGCTGGAGCCGTCGCTCTCAACCCCATCATCCATGAGTTTGTGGAAAGAGGTGGGAGTGTAGCTTGCCATCCCCACGAATTTGGATGTGAGTGGGGGTGGCATCAGCACCTTCTGAAGCCCCCGATCGTACATGTCTATAGGGGACACGAGGTCATAGGGGAACCGATTGTATGGTGGTTGCGGTGCAGACAACGCGGTCCCTCTGGATAATCGGCGGAAGATAGTAAATAGCGAGTAAATAATAGTATGTACGTTACTCATAGCAAGATTTGAGCAGAGCATATGCTCAGAATGAAGCATAGGCGCCTCATCGTTGAAGTTGCTAGAGTCGTGGAGCTAATGGAGGGCACCCCTCCGATGGGCACCGGGATGGGTGCCTCCTCGTGGAGGTGCAGCATGCCGAGCTGGTAGGCGATGAAGTCTAGGCTTCTGAAGAGGAAGGCCTGGGACAACTCGAAGACGGGTGGAACCCACATCCCAATAGATGGGAGTGCAGGAAACTCTAGCGAGCCAAAGCGAGTCATATCGCTTGAGCCCGCCATGGTGAAGATGACGGAAAAGTGGGCCATCCGATGACCAAAAAGCGTGAACATATGACGTCTTCCCCACGAACGGCGCCAACTGTTGGTGCAGAAAGTGACCAACATGTAAATATTTGTAGTTTTGCCATACGTTATGATTGGATGTGGCCTAGCACTCAATGATACAGGGTTTATACTAGTTCAAGCAATGTGCCCTACATCCAGTGTGAGTCGGTCAATGAGTTTATTCCTGAGCCTAGGTGCTCGAAGTTTGCAGTGGGGTTACAAATGAGAGGGAGAAAGATGGGGGGGTGCAAGAGATCTGGTCAGACTCTAGTTTGAAGGGCTGAGAGTGATGGGAGCTCCGCTATGTGCTAAGTGTTCGAATGTCTATTGTTTGTTGGGATCCTTGGTTGTTTGGATCATTGGAGTGTGTTTCAGTTGTAGTCCGATTGATCCTCTCTTTTTGGGAGAGCACGCATCCCCTTTTATAGATGAAGGAGATGGCCTTATAAGTGAGAGAGGGAGAGAGAGTATGTTTGTGTCTGAGTCTTGTTGCCCACACCATCGGGTACAAGAGGATGGTAGGCTCCCACAACACTATTGTTGTCAGACGCATGTGGGAGGTTTTACCGTGTTCACCATATATGGTAAATGACGGTGCCCACAACACTGTTGATGCCCAGAGGCATGTGGGGAGTCTTACCATGTTCGCCTAGTATGGGAATTGATGGCGCCCATAACACTATAGGGCAGAATGTTGGCACCCACAATATTGCTTGGGTTCTGACATGCCTAGAAGGTTGCAGGGCACCCTCTGACATGCCCTGTTGGTACTATCCTACAGGTGCATAGGGTATGGTCCTAGGTATTACAGTTGACTTGAGTGCCCTACCTTACTTGCTCTGCCTGTTTCTTGGTCCTCACCAAGTGGGCATCCCCAGTCGGTTGGTCCCAGTCGGCTCCGACTGTGCTAGTCGGAGAAGAGCTGTAAGCAAAGGTTCGGTGCTCCCCTGGTCGGAGACGTGGGTCAGAGTCAGAAGCAAGCATCGTTCCTCCTCGGCCAGGCTTTCTGGTCAGAGAGGCGGGCCAGAGTTGGAAGCAAGGTCTTCTAGTCAGAGAGACAGGATGGAGTCAGAAGTGAGGCCTTCCAATCGAAGAGACAGGCTAGAGTCAAAACGAGCACCATTCCTTCTTGGCCAGGCCTTCCGGTTGGAGAGGTGGGCCAGAGTCAGAAGCGAGAGTCATTCCTCCTTGGTCAGGCCTTCCAGTCAAAGTCTGGATCGCCCTTCTAGCCTATCGTTCGGTATTTGGGCTAGCCTAGGAGTTGCATGTCATTCACAATGTTGTCTACTAGGCCAAGCTTTTGCTAGGAAGCAGGTCCATGAGGAATCCTAGGTTTATGAACCCAACACAAAGTTTTTCCAAGATGAAATGAACAAGATGCAAGATGAGATGAGCAAGATGAAGGAAGAGTTGAGCAAGAAGGTTGAAGATGCTATAAGTGGCAAGAATGATGCAACCAAAGACAACACAAGTGACATTGGAGGTGATAAAGAAAATAGTCATGGTAGAGGAATCTACTCCAACACCAGTTTTGACTACGGGTAACTCATCAAAGGTCCACCCATGCATTTCCCTACCGTCAACCATGGCAAGGCACCTCATTTTGATGGAACAAGATACACTGATTGGCCCTATAAGATGAAGATGCACCTCATTGCCGCAAGACTTTGGGAAGTTGTGGAAGTTGGTGTGACCATTTCCACCGATGAAGATAGAGAGATAACTCCGGAAGAAGCTTTCAACCTCCACCAAAATGCACAAGCCGTATCTTTGCTTGTCGCAAGTTTGAGTTCGGATGATCTCAACAAAGTGAATGGAATGGAAAGTGCTAAGCAAGTTTGGGATCCTTTGAGAGTATCCTTCGAAGGAGATAAGAGTGTGAGGAAAGGCAACATTGAGCTACTTCATGGTAAATTGGAAACGTTCATGTTCTTGCAAGGTGAGACAACTCAAGCTATGTTTGATAGGCTCATGGCATTGGTCAACCTCATAAGAGCTCTTGGTAGAAATGAATGGGATGACAACAAGGTTGCTAGAAAGATGTTGAGAACTTATAGAGCCAAGAACAACATGCTTGCATCCGTGATCATGGAAAGACCCGGTTATGATGAGATGACACCACAAGAAGTTCTTTCAAAGCTCAAGCATCATGAGTGTCTAGATGAAGATGCAATCAATGCTCATAATCAAAATCCTAGTGCAATGGGATACAACAAGAATGCAGCCCTAAAGGCAACTCAAGGTCATGAAGACAAAAGTTCAAGTCAAGAGAAGAAGAAGAAAGTGAATGATGACTCCTCAAGTGAAGAAGAAGAGTCTGATGAAGAGGTTGCATTTGTAATTAGAAACCTTAGAAAATTTATGAAGAAGAAGAGCAACCACAAGACTTATGGTGATGGAAAGAAGAGGTACAAGAAGGGGTTTTGCTATGGGTATGGTGAGACCGGTCACTTCATAGCTGATTGTCCTAAAGAGAAGAAGAAGAATAAGTACAATAGGGATGTAGACAAGAAGAACAAAGGCAAGAAGAGAGGTGAAGATCATCTTGGTGAAGAATCCGAGTCAAATGATAGTGACTCAAGTGATGATGAGAAGAAGAAAGGAGCCATCAACATCACCATCCATCACTCTTCATCACCAACCATGATCTTTCCTGACTCGGCTTCACCACCAAAACTCTTCCCTGACCTAGTTTCATCACCAAGGCTCTTCTCCAATCTCATCGACAATGACTACTACACTCCAACTTGCCTCATGGCTAAGGGGGAGAAGGTACATGTCTCGCCCACTTCTTGTAGTGATGAGTATAGTAGTTGTGATGAGAACATGGAAGCAATTGAAGAAAGCATGATAAGAAAATTTGGTAAAAAGGCCTACACTAAAATAAAAATGCTAATGAAGAAATTAGAGAAGAGGGATAGATGCTTGGAGTTGCATGGAGAAATAATCACTCAAGAGAGACAAAAACCTTGCACTTGAACCATCTATCATTGAGGAAAGAATGAAGGTTGAGAAGTTAACCATAGAATTGTCTTTAGAAAATGACACTATTGGGAAATTGACTAAAGAACATTCCTTGGTTAATGACACAATAGCTAGCCTCAAGAATGAGAAAAGTATAGCTCAAGGAAGCCTCACAAGCTTGGAATAAAAATACCAAAATCTTGTGCTAAACTACAACACTCTTTGGGCTAGCACTTCAACTTCTTCTAAGGCAACCAAAGACTCTAATGTCTCCACTAGTAATGGTTGTAAAAGATGCTATAAAATTGATGTAAATGCATATGCAACCAACCTTGTTGAGATAGAGAAGAAAGACAAGGAGATTCATAGGTTGAAGATGATCTTGAAGAATGGGTGCAAGTGTCGAGCAATCCAACAAGACGGTATACAAGTCATCAAGGCACCCATAAATCAAGGAAGGCATTGGCTACAATAGGTATGATGGAAAAGCAAATGGAAGGAACATGATCAATGGTGTGCCTTATGTGAAGTTCAACAAGGGTGTTGCTCTTGATGAGCTCATATGCAAGGCAAACAACAAGGTCTACATTCCCAAGGTTGCACCTACAAGTGACAAGACAAACAAGATGAAGCAAGCGGAGGCCCCTAAGCCTCAAGCACCAATCCCATGATGCTATGCTAGTGACTACATGTGTTTTTGGGGGAAGGATGGCAAGACTGTGGTGAAGTATGTTGGTGCCCATAACAGGAAGGAGATTATGAGGAGTGTTTGGGTGCCCAAGTTTTATGTGACTAAACCCTTAGGACCCAAATCTTTTTGGGTACCTAAAACAAAAGCTTAATTTGTCTTTATAGGAATATTCCTTTAGTGGAACAAGTTGGGTGTTGGATAGTGGATGCACCAATCATATGACTGGAGAGAAGGACATGTTCACATCATTCCAACCTAGTCATGATCAGAGTGGAAACATTGTATTTGGTGACAATGGAAAAGGATAAGTGCCCAGTTTGGGTAAAATTGCTATCTCAAATGATAACTCTATTTCCAATGTTTTACTTGTAAATTCATTGAGATACAATTTGTTGTCTGTTTTACAACTTTGTGAGATAGGTTACAATTGTCTCTTTATGAATAAGGGTTTGGAAGTCTATAGAAGGGAGGATTCCTCTATTGTATTTATGGGTTATTTAAAGGGAAAACTCTATCGAGTTAATTTCACATCAAATAGAGTAAATCCTGAGACTTGTTTAATGGCAAAATCTAGCATGGGTTGGCTAAGGCATCACCATCTTGCCCATGTTGGGATGAGAAACTTGGCCAAACTTCAAAAAGGTGAACACATCCTTGGACTAACAAATGTTTCTTTTGAGAAAGATAGAATTTGCAGTGCATGCCAAGCGGGAAAGCAAGTTGGAGCTAAACATCCTGTCAAGAATGTTGTGACAACCGAAAGGCCATTGGAATTGCTTCATATGGACATATTTAGACCTGTCGCTTATATAAGCATTGGTGGTAACAAATATGGTTTCATAATTGTTGATGATTATTCTTGTTTCACTTGGGTATTCTTTTTGCGTGACAAGAGTGAAGTAAAAGGCATCTTCAAGAAGTTTGCAAGAAGAGCCCAAAATGAGTTTGATATCAAGATCAAGAGAGTTAGAAGTGATAATAGAACAGAGTTAAAGAACACCAACATTGAGGAGTTCATTGATGAAGAAGGAATCAAGCATGAGTTTTTGGTTCCCTACACTCCACAACAAAATGGAGTTGTGGAGAGGAAGGACACAACTCTCATAGAAGCCACAAGAGCAATGTTGGATGAGTACAAGACTCCAACCAACTATTGGGCAGAAGCGGTCAACATGACATGTCATGCTATCAACCGCTTATATCTTCACAAGAAAAGAGAAAAGACCGCCTACGAACTTCTAACCGGTAAAAAGCCTAAGGTGCATTACTTTAGAGTTTTTGGATCTAAGTGTTTTATACTTAATAAGAAATCCAAAAGCTCAAAGTTTGCACAAAAGGTGGATGAAGGTTTCATGCTTGGTTATGGTACTAACGAACATGGATATCATGTTTTCAATAAAACCACTGGTTTGATTGAAATCGTGGTAGATGTGACTTTTGATGAAACCAACGGCTCTCAAAAGGAGCAAGTCAATGTTGAGATTATAGGTAATGAAGAAGCTCCACATAAAGCTATCAAGAAGCTTGCTATTGGTGAAGTGAAGCCCATCGAAGTACAAGATGACAATGAAGACACCATTGTGCATGTTGATCATGATCCAACCATTCCTTATTTATCATCAAATGATCATGGTGAAGCTTCCACGACAAGAAACAATCATGATGGAAGATCAAATGATGCATAAGGTCATTCACATGAAGATGGTGCTATCAATGGTGATGAGCAAGTTTGACCTCAACTCAACGATCAAGAAAGAAGTGAAGACAATCCTCCACAAGACAATGGTTTGATCCTCCAATCGATCAAGACCATGATGATGAAGATGATGGCCCCATCCAAAGATCAACTCAAGTGCCACATCAGAGAGTTCATCATTCCATTCAACAGGACCATCCTATTGATAACATATTGGGGAGCATTCGATGAGGGGTAACCACACATTCTCGTTTAGCAAGTTTTTGTGAACATTACTCATTTGTCTCTCCTTTCGAACCTCATAGGGTGGAAGATGCACTTGATGATCTGGATTGGATGATAGCCATACAAGAGGAGTTGAACAACTTCACTTGGAATGAAGTCTGGTCCTTGGTGGAAAGGCCAAGCAAAATGTGATTGGAATCAAGTGGGTCTTCCGCAACAAGCAAGATGAGCATGGCGTGGTGACAAGGAACAAGGCACGGTTGGTGGCTCAAGGGTTCACTCAAATTGAAGGCTTGGATTTTGGGAAGACCTATGCACCAGTGGCAAGGCTAGAATCAATTCACATTCTACTTGCCTATGTCGCTCATCATGATTTCAAGCTATATCAAATGGATGTGAAAAGTGCATTTCTCAATGGCCCTATCCGAGTTGGTGTATGTGGAGCAACCACCGGGTTTTGAAGACCCCAAGTATCATAACCATGTTTACAAGCTCGACAAGGTGCTCTTTGGGCTCAAACAAGCCCCTAGAGCTTGGTATGATTACTTGAAGGATTTCCTACTCAAACAAGGATTTAAGACAGGAAGGGTTGATGTACTTTATTTACTCGCAAAATCAATAATGATATCTTTGTTTGCCAAATATATGTCGATGACATAATATTTGGTAGTACTACTGTGGCTTTTTGTGAGGAATTTAGTAGGATTATGACCAATAGGTTTGAGATGTCCATGATGGGAGAGTTGAAGTTCTTTCTTTGATTTCAAATCAAGCAACTCAAGGATGGCACGTTCATAAGTCAAACCAAGTACACTAATGACATGTTGAAGAAGTTTAACATGGACAAAGCCAAGCCCATCAAGACACCTATGCTAACCAATGGACATCTTGATCTTGATCAAAGTGGAAAGGACGTCAATCAAAAGGTATATCGCTCCATGATTAGATCCCTCCTTTACCTTTATGCATCTAGGATTGATATTATTCTTAGTGTGTGCATGTGTGCAAGATTTCAAGCTAATCCAAAAGAATGTCACCTTGTGGCTGTTAAGAGAATTTTTTGGTATTTAGTACCGGGGGGAATTAAGTTTATGAGTCATACTATGAAGCTATGGGAGAGAGTTATCGAGCATCGCTTGAGAGTAATAATGCGGGTCTCTATGAACCAATTTGGTTTCATGCCCGGAAGGTCAACCATGGAAGCCATTTTCTTAATTAGACAAGTTATGGAGCGGTATAGGGAGAAGAAGAAGGACCTACACATGGTTTTTATTGACTTGGAGAAGGCTTATGATAAAATACCAAGGAATGTCATGTGGTGGGCTTTAGACAAACATAAAGTCCCAACGAAGTACGTCGGGCTCATTAAGGACATGTACAACAATGTTGTAACTAGAGTTCGAACAAGTGATGGAGACATGGATGACTTCCCGATTAGGATATGACTATATCAAGGGTCAGCTTTGAGCCCTTATTTGTTTGCCTTAGTGATGGATGAGGTCACAAGGGACATACAAGGGGACATCCCTTGGTGTATGCTTTTCGCGGATGATGTAGTGCTAGTTGATGAAAGCCGAACAGGAGTGAGTCAGAAACTAGAGTTATAGCGGGAGACTTTGGAGTCCAAAGGTTTTAGACTCAGTAGAACTAAAACTAAGTATATGAGATGTGACTTCGGCACTACTATTCAGGAGGAGGAAGATATTAGTTTGGAAGGTCAAGTAGTGCCTAGGAAGGATACCTTTTGATATTTAGGATCAATGCTACAGAGAGATGGGGATATTGATGAAGATGTTAGCCATAGAATCAAAGCAGGGTGGATGAAGTGGCGGCAAGCATCTGGTGTCCTATGTGACAAAAGGGTACCACAGAAGCTAAAAGGCAAGTTTTATAGGATGGCGATTAGACCGGCTATGTTGTATGGTGTAGAATGTTGGCCTACGAAAAGACAACATGTTCAACAGATAAGTGTCATGGAAATGCGTATGTTGTGTTGGATTTGCATTCATACAAGAAGGGATCGTGTTCGGAACAATGATATACGTGATAGATTAGGGGTAGCACCAATTGAAGAAAAACTTATCCAACATCAGTTGAGATGGTTTGGACATGTCCAACGGAGACCTCGAGAGGCACCAGTGCATAGTGGAATTCTAAGCCAGGATAGTAACGTGAAGAGAGGCAGAGGAAGATCGAAGTTGACTTGGGTAGAGGCAATAAAAGGAGACTTGAAAAGATGGAATATACCTAAAGACTTAGCCCTAGATAGGAGTGCTTGGAAGACAGCTATTCACGTGCCTGAACCTTGATTGCTTCTGCTGGGTTTCAACTCTAGCCTACCCCAACTTGTTTGGGACTTAAAGGCTTTGTTGTTGTTGTTGTTGTTGTTGTTGTAGTGCACACTCCTAATCTTGGCTTGTAGTATCCTAAGGGCTCCACTTTCGAGTTACTTGGCTATTCTGATTTGGATTATGCTAATTGCAAAGTAAATCGAAAGAGTACTACTGGGACTTACCAATTTATTGGTAGGTCTTTGGTGTCTTGGAGCTCTAAGAAGCAAAACTCCATTGCTTTGTCCACCGCCGAAGCCGAGTATGTGGTGGTCGGTGCATGCTGTGCCCAACTACTTTGGATAAAGCAAACTCTCAAAGACTTTGGTTATGAGCTAACTAAGATTCCCCTTTTGCGTGATAATGAGAGTGCCATTAAGTTGGCAAACAACCCTGTAAACCACTCTCGAACAAAGCACATAGAAATTCGGCATCACTTTTTGAGAGACCATGAATCCAAAGGAGATATCGCAATTCATCATGTGAGCACCAAAAAGCAACTAGCCTATATCATCACAAAGCCCCTAGATGAGTCAAGATTTTGTGCTTTGAGGAGTGAGCTAAATATCATTGATTCTCGTAACGTGGCTTGATGTCTTGCACATACTTTGTTTGATCTAGATAGGAGAAAACACTTGTGAAAATGTTGTGTGTTACTTTCAAAATCTACTCTCTTGTTTTCATATGTGACTATTGTCTTGTAATGCTTGATTGAAATCTAGTCACATGTGAAAATAATAGTGTCCATCATATTTTTGCCCCACTTGGCATGGTGAGTTTGAGCTAGGGAGTTTCTAACTTTCCTACATCAGAAGTTGTTGGTGATGCTTAACTCATGTTTATACCACCAATAGTTAAATGAAATAAACAAATATGAGAACCAAAACTTAGAAATAGGGTTTTTAACTAACATTCTCCATGAGTTTTGGTACACAGATGTTTTGCAGGGAAACACGTGAAAACACACTAAAATGCACAACCAAGAAGGCGCATTCAAGCAAAACACAAGCAAATCCCATCCAATCTCTGAATTTGGGCCAAGCACCGGCGTGGGAGCCATCTAGACCCAGCCAACAACCCACTAGAGCAGGTGGTGAGTGGGCGGGCCTAGGGTGCAACCGCACCCATGGTGCGGCCGTACCGCCCCTAGCTCAGCCTAGCCCTACCTTCCTCAGGCGGTGCATTCAATGCATGGGGAGCTCGGTTACATGGGTGCTTTCCTAAAATGCCTCACTAAACTGACCTCCTCAAGCTATAAATGGAGGCCCCCCTCTTCACATCCAACATCATCATACACTTGGAGAAGAAGAGCAAGAGCACCTACTTTTCCCATTAGCTTCTAGCTAGACTAGAGTAGGGAATGAGTGAGGAAGAGTTAGAGGAATAGCGGAGTAGCGGCTCCCTCTACTTCTCGTACTCGGCAAGCCTTGTCAATCAGGTGGACGAAGTGCCAGACTTGTCGGCCCCCTCTACACTTGTACCTCTATGATCATCTTACTACTTGGAGTAAGAAGTTCGAGTTCATCTTTTGGTATTGAGTTCTTAAGAAAGTTATCTTTGTTCATTACAAGCTTGGGGGTTCATCATTCATCCCCTAGACGAATACCCTAGTAGAGGACTCCAGATAAATATGGAAGTTCTTGGCCAATGCTAGAGACCGATAGCATAGACGTGGTGTCTAAACTACAAGTCACCTTCGTTTGCCTTGTATCCCTCGATGAGGGGTAGGCGGCAGGTGGTGACAGCCCTATCCGTCCTTCATAATCCCCCATGTTTAGATATGGCGTAGAGCCGTAGGCCACTATCACCTGGCAGACCAAGCGTAAGCCGGTGCCTGAAGCAAGTCTGTAGTGGCAAAGTTACCTTTTCTTAGGTTCTCTAATCTTTAGAAGAACCTCACTACCTGAGTGATCCTTCCTCTTGTTCTCCTAGGTAGACTGGCAAGAGACTTCTTACACCTCCATTCCTCATGGAAATACGATACCTTGAATGCCACCAGGTGAACTGCTACAATGGTACTTTCATATGCTTGTAAATTTTTCTGCTTATACTAAGAAGCACCAACAAGCATTTCTGGCACCGTTGCCGGGGAACAGTTGTTGTTTTAGTCTCTAAACCTAGTTTGCCTGTGTATCCTTTATTTTTACCTTTCTTTTCTTTTTACTCTTTTCTAATGGAACAACCTACCATTCAAAACCTTTCTGCTCCCAAGGGCGAGTTCATTGAACCACCACAATCATCAAAGCCAATCACAACTTCTAGTTATGAACTCCGCCCTGGCTTCATAGCCATGGCTTGGGAATAGACCTTCTTGGGGTTAGATTATGAAAACCCCAACCATCACCTAAGGGAGTTTGAGTAGCTCTATGCTTGCCTAACCATCTTGGGCATGTCATAAGAAACTCTTCGGTGGAAGTTGTTTTCTTTCTCACTTGATGAGAGGGCGAAACAATGGTATGCCCATAACTTAGGGATGGTAATTAGCAATTGGGAAGAACTAAGGAATAGATTATGTCTTGTGTTCTTCCCTACATCCTGAATCACTGTCCTATGATAAGAGATCCTCAACTTCCAACAAAAAGAGAAGGAAACCATAGGTGCAGCCTAGGCCCATTTTTCAATCCTAACAAGGTTGGGCCCAGACTTGTCTATACCAAGCCATGTGCTATTACAATATTTTTGGCTAGGTCTTAGCAAGGAGTCTGCCCTATAGCTCGATATAGCTACCGAAGGTTCTTTCACCCACAAAACCACGAAAGGAGGAGAAGCTCTCCTAGACAGCATTATAGAGAACACTCCCTCGCTAGAACCCCTCCGAATAGAACCCGAGCAATTTCATGAGGAAGTCTCTTTGGCTGAGGCCAAACCCACACCTTTAGAGAAACCCTTGCTCGAATCAAAAGATCCAAAGGAAGGTTTCCAACCATCAGACCTTCCATACTTTGAGGGTGACTTTTTTTATGATTTTGGAAACACCTCAAAACACTCATGTAAAAAGAAGCCACCAGTTCCTGTCACTCCTCATGAACCTTTAGATGAAGAATCCCTTAGAGAATCAATCAAGGAGTTGACTGCTATCATGAGCAGTGAATGGGTGGAAGAGGTAGAGCATTCTTTTGAAAAAATTCATATTCGCGTCCCTCCTTCAACCATCTGATGCAAGGTTCTTGGAACAATGGTGGATGTGCTTTACTCACCCACTGTAAGAGCAAATTTGATGTCTACATCTTTTGCATTTGCCTATTTTGGCAATGAACCCCTTGCTCTAACAAACAAAACTTTTAGAGATAACCCATGGTCTATCCTAAAAGGACATGGAATTCTGCATAATACCACAATTCATCACGATGATACTGTAATGGCTCTCAACTTCCATGTCTTTGACATTTAGGATTTTGACATCATGAGAGGGCATCCCCTAGAAAAGCTCTTTATAGAACCACCATCATCAGGGGATCTGAGCGTAAAGTTGGGGAGAGACACTTTTTCCATTCCTATCACTCGAGCTAAAAACTTGGTGGCAGAATCTCTCCTTGATCCAAAACCACCCAAGGAAGTCATGTCGGTCTTGCCCTTTGATTCTCCTGAATCGTCCTTAGAAAAGGATACAAAACTCCTCGTAGAAGAAGAGGATGACTTAGGAGAAACCATTGACCTTCCCCAAGAGGAAGCACCGGCATGATCTCAAGTTGAGCTAAAACCCCTACCCACTGGCCTACATTACGCTTTCTTGAATGGCGATAAAGAAGCTCCTAACATCATTAGCGATAAGCTATCTGATGAGGAGACATCCAAACTCATTGCTATTTTAGAGAAACATAGGTCAGTTTTTAGATATTCCCTACAAGATCTCAAGGGGACTAGCCCAACTCTCTGTACCCATCGCATTCCGATTGATCCTTCAAGTACACCATCTCGAGAGCCTCAACGTAGGCTCAATAATGTGATGCGGGAAGTCATGAAGAAGGAAGTCCTCAAACTTCTTCACACCAGGATAATCTATCCCGTACCACATAGTGACTAGGTTAGCCCTGTCGAAGTGGTTCCAAAGAAAGGAGGAATGATGGTCACAGGGTGGAGAATGTGTATTGATTACTAGAAACTCAATGCGTCAACAAAGAAAACCACTTCCCACTACCTTTTATTGATGAAATGTTAGAGTGATTGGCAAAACATTGTTTCTTCTATTTCCTTGATGGGTATTCGGGTACCATTAGATTCCCATCCACCCCGATGATCGAAGCAAGACAACTTTCACATGCCCGTATGGAACATACGCTTATCGTAGAATGTCATTCGGGTTGTGTAATGCACCCACTTCATTCCAATGGTTCACGATGTCCATTTTCTCAGACATGATATAAGAAATCATGGAGGTGTTCATGGATGACTTTTTGGTCTATGGCAAAACCTTTGATCATTGTCTGGAGAATCTAGACAAGGTCTTGCAACAATGCCAAGAGAAGGACCTGGTACTTAACTGAGAAAAGTGTCACTTCATGGTCCATGAGGGCATCATGTACGAGAGGGGGATTGAGGTAGACAAGGCAAAAATTGAGGTTATCGAGCAACTACCACCTCCCGTGAACATGAAAGGAATTCGCAGCTTCCTCGGTCATGTAGGGTTCTATAGGCGGTTTATCAAAGATTTTTCTCAAATTGCAAGACCCCTCATGAACCTGTTAGCTAAGGATGCACCTTTTGAGTTCATAGATGAGTGCTTAGATGCTTTCCACACTCTCAAGAAAGCACTCATCTCAGCACCAATCATCTAACCACCCAATTGGTCGCTGCCGATTGAGATCATGTGTGATGCTAGTGACTATGTTGTTGGTGCGGTCCTTGGCCAAACCAAAGATAAGAACCATCATGCAATCGCATATGCTAGCAAAACGCTGATAGGAGCTTAACTTAACTATGCTACCACAGAAAAGAGCTCTTAGCAGTTGTTTTTGCTATCGACAAGTTTAGGTCTTACTTAGTGGGTGCAAAAGTTATCATTTATACTTATCATGCTGCACTTAAATCCTTGCTCACTAACAAAGACACTAAACCTAGATTAATAAGATGGGTTCTCTTACTCCAAGAATTTGACCTTGAAATAAAAGATAAAAAGGGAATAGAGAACACCATTGCAGATCATTTGTCGCTTATGCATGCCACTAACATGCAGGAACTCCAATAAATGACTTCCTATGCGATGACATGCTACTAAAGGTGACAGATTCAAACTCGTGGTACGCAAACATCATGAACTTCATGGTTTCTGATACGTACCACTGGGAGAAAACAAAAGAAAGCTACAAGCCAAAAGCAGACATCACCTTTGGGATGACTCATACCTGTACAGGGTATGCTCTGATGGCCTATTGAGGAGATGTGTACCAATTGCGGAAGGGTTGCAAATCATTAAGAAATGCCATGCAGCACCGTATGAAGGCCACTATGGAGTATTCAGCACACAAGCCAAAATTTGACAGTGCGGATTCTTCTAGCCGATGATGTACAAAGACACCAAAGAATTCATCTGAAGGTGTTGGAAATGCTAGCTGCAAGGTGGCATCATGGCTCGCAATGCAATGCCCCTCCACTACAACCTACAAGTGGAGATCTTTGATGTCTGGGGCATTGACTTCATGGGACTGTTTCAAAAGTCCCACGATAGCCAGTGCATCCTTATCATCATGGACTACATATCAAAATGGGTGGAAGCATTACCATGCAGAGCTGCCGATGTCAGGCATGCAAGGAAGATGTTCCATGAAGTGATCCTCCCTCACTTCGAAACACCAAGAATGGTGATAAGCGATGGGGGATCCCACTTCATCGAAAAGACCTTCAGAGCCTTCATGAAAGAGCTTGGGGCCAAGCACAACATTGCCACCCCATACCATCCTCAAACCAGCGGTCAGGCAGAAACTTCAAATAAACAAATCAAAAATATCCTGCAGAAGACGGTCAATGCAATGGGAAAGGGATGGAAAGATAAGCTACCTAGTGCACTCTAGGCATACAGGATAGCATACAAAACTCCCATCGGCATGTTGCTGTTCTAGCTAATGTATGGGAAAAGTTGCCTTTTGCCAGTTGAGCTTGAACAGCGAGCTCATTACGTCATAAAAAGCTAGAACATGGATTTCAAGCTAGCCGACAAAAATAGACAGAAACAAATAGCCGAGCTAGAAGTGTGGTGAGAGAAGGCGTACCACAGTGCCAAGCTCTACAAAGAGAGAACTAAGAGATGGCACGATCACTGAATCCAATAGAAAGAGTTCAAGGAGGGAGACAAAGTTCTACTATTCAACTCCCGAGTCAAGCTCTTCGGTGAAGGAAAACTAAGAAGCAAATGGCAAGGGCCGTACACCGTCATCAACACTTCGCCACATGGCACGATCACTATCCAAGACGATGATGGTAACATTTTCAAAGTTAAAGGTCAATGTTTAAAAGTTTTCCTAGAGCCTTCTTATAACACTAACTTAGAAATAGATAGGATAGATTTAATTTCTTTTGATAAATTCATTCAAAACTTATAAAATTTTAAAAATAATAATGCTAACAGTTCTTTCATTTACTTAAAAAGTAAAAAACTTTGCTTTTCTTTCTAAGCAAGCTATCATTACTAAATGACCTTTTTGCCCTCACTAGACAAACCATGATTCTTGCTTATTCTTGCTTGATTTTTGCTGATAACATGAATATCCACTCTTAATTATAAAATCATGTGAAACTTGCAACTTGAATATTCCCTTGATACAACTTGATAATGTGCACCTTGCTATATTACTCTTTAATCCTAGTAAATCAAATCCTAGCACCAACATCCCTCGAATCCACACACATGCATGTGCATCTGGACGCAAACTTAGTCCAGAGGGAGGAGCTAGGGGTGCGGGCGCACCGATGGTGCAGCCGCACCACCCTCTGCTCCACGGGACCCCAATCTTCATGTACATCCCACTGATCTTCTATGTATCATGGCTATGGTGGTGCTCTAATTGTTTCCTTCGCAGTAGAGGCCTGAGCTCCTATATAAACCACCCCAAACCTCTCCCTCTCTTCACACCAAGCAATAACTTCTCTTCCTCTCCGAAAGCACTCTAAGCTTAGCGTGGCTAGCCAGCTCTCGCCTTGTACATGGCCTCCAATTCCACCTACGACCTTGAAGGAGTGCCGGCTTTTATGGACTTAGTACCTAAGAGCACTTTTATGAGGGATGAAGCGAGGATGATCTTGGAGGCACCCCTTGCTATCATGCCACCAACAAGCTATGCTATGAGTGGTGGCACTAGCTTCAAGACCATGGCGCATTCCAAGGCACCCCTTGGTGACACCAAGGAGAAGAAGGTGCCCCCGACATGGCCAACCACCAGCACCATCGGCCTCAAGACAAAGGTGCCTGAAGCTAGCAGACACAAGCAAACACTCTTTTGTAACGCCTTCGGGCAAATCGGTCTCTCGCGCTAGCTCGTCCCTACCCACCGCTAGACCTAGTCCTTCCTATACTATTGTAGGCATGCGCAAACCCAATGGAGGGTATGGAAAGGCGCTCATGCGTAAGCCCGCTAAGGAACCAGCACGCAAGCAGGCTCCGTTAGGAAAAGAGTCGGCAAAATCCTTGGGTGCACCTCTTAGGTTCAAAAGGATGGTAAAACCTCATATTAGAGGGTAGCCCACTAGATTTTTTAGCGATAGTGATGATGAGTAGCCACCCAAAGGTCCTACACTTGCAACAAAAGCTTGCGCGAAAGCATTAGAAAGGCCAATGATCATCTCGCCGAGTCTTATGAAAATCAAAGACCTCGGTGATGAGATCAATGAGCTTCGCCATGGCTTTGGAGAAAAGGTTGCTAGGGTGGCAAAGGCAGTGGGAGTAGAGCATGCTCTAAATCAGCCTTTCTAGGCCACTCCCGCGCAAAATAATTAGGCGCATATTTATCTTTCAAGTTTTTCAGTCCAACCATTTTTTAGTATCAATCTTGTAATGCGCCTATCATTTTGATAATTGAATAAAGATATTATTATTAGAAATATTTTTTGCACTTGTTTTCTTGTTTTCTTTTTGTTGTCAAAATAAAACAGGCAGGAAAACAAGTGTGGGGGAGGCACCACACTCACCTCCGACTCAGTTGCACAAATGATGGCAAAATTCAGAACTTGGTCTGTGCAACTCTCACTCTCTCACTCCATATTTAATAGAAGCTTTAAAACTAAATACATTTTAAAATAAACTAAAAAGAAATGCTCCATCTCCATATCTGCCTTTGATTAAGAAAGTTCGCATACCTTTTATTCCTTGCTAATATTCCTAAAAAACTTGTGAACACTTATCATAAGGAACCCATTTTATCTAAGTAATTGACGAATGAGATATAGTAGGATGATATGACTCTTGCTCATTCTTGCAAAGTACTTGGGATTTATTTTTATAGAACAAAAATCCAAAATAGCATGTTCCTTGAATGACATTCACATACCTACCAAGGCCATATATGATCATACATGACGAAACCTTCCACATATGACACTTACTTTGTATTGAGTTTGATCAAGTTCTGTGACCCCTGTTGAGAGATGTTTCATACTCCCAAGATCAAAACTCACATACATGCCACAAATAAATAGCTATTCCTACACTGAGAATACGCTGAAACATGTTCTCCATCACTAGCAAATAAATACTCCATGCTCTAAAATTATGATCTCCCTAGCAAATTAAGAGACAAAAAGGCTATGCAAAAATTATTAAAAAAAGAGTGGGACACATGAAGGTCCCAAAGTATAAAAAAATAGGAACACATGAAGGTCCTAGAAGCATTGAAAAAAAATAAATGAGCACATGAAGGCTCATAAGAAAAAAAATAAGCTTGCCATGTCTCGAAAAGGCTAGAGATCAAATCAAATCAAGGAGTATATTTCCACCAAATTCCACACACTTGCACAGTTTTGATCTAAGAGTATGACGCTTCCCTCCGGTGAGGTCTAGGATTTGACTTTACAGCATATGCAAGGTAAGTGTGCCTCAAAATTTTCATCCCTACCCAAAAGCTCCACATAAGCTTTATGAGTAGGACGATCAAAGAGAAGGAAAATTTTCAAAATATGCCTTGGTGAGGAACCACTTACAAAATTGAGTGACTTGAGAGAATCATTCAAGGAACAAAAGCTATCTTATTATTTTCAAAACCATACAAAAACCCAAGTTTTCTGAGTAGGAATAGAGTGAGAAGATTTGAATTCAAGCTATTCCATTTTTCAACTACCCAAGATATTTTGGTAGACACTTGGAAGTTCACAAGTTAAGGTGAATCTAGGAATAATTTGTATGCAGATTTTTAGATCAAGGAGATGAACCGCTTAGTCCTTAAAAACTTTACTTGAGGATGAGCAAAAAACTAAGTGTGGGGGAGCTTGTTGGCGATGCTTAACTCATATTTATACCACCAACAGTCAAACAAAATTAACAAATATGAGAACCAAAACTTAGAAATAGGGTTTTTAACTAACATTCTCCATGAGTTTTGGTACAAAGATGTTTTGCAGGGCAACACATGAAAACATACTAAAATGCACAACCAAGAAGGCGCATTCAAGCAAAACACAAGCAAAGACCATCCAATCTCTAAATTTGGGCCAAGCACCAGTGTGGGAGCCATCCAGGCCTAGCCAGCAACCCACCAGAGCAAGGCAATGGTGAGTGGGCTGGCCGAGTACGACTTGCACCCATGGTGCGCCTGTACCGCCCCAAGCTCATCCTGGCCCCACCTTCCTTAGGCGGTGGATTCAATGCACGGGGAGGTCGGTTGCATGGGTGCTTTCCTAAAATACCTCACTAAACCAACCTCCTCAAACTATAAAAGGAGGCCCCCCTCTTCACATTCAACATCATCATTCACTTGGAGAAGAAGAGCAAGAGCACCCACTTTTTCCATTAGCTTCTAGCTAGACTAGAGTAGGGAGTGAGTGAGGAAGAGTTAGAGGAAAAGCAGAGTAGCGGCTCCCTCTACTTATCATACTTGGCTAGCCTTGTACATCGAGTGGATGGAGTGCCAAACTTGTCGCCCCCTCTACACTTGTACCTCTACGATCATCTTACTACTTGGAGTAATGTAACACCTCTGGTGTTTTAAACCTTAAAACATGCCATGTCATCATATGCATTGCACATCATTCTTGTGTTAGTGAAAACTTTGATATGCATCCACTAAAACAAGTTACTTTTATGTTATATGTGTTGACTTGTATGGATTGAATCGAGTTCAAAATCTTTGTATTGAATTGGAATTTCTGAAAACCCTAATTTTCAGCATTTAAATTCTACCCTGGAAAACTAATTCAAAATCTAAGCACATTTTTGGGTTGAGCTTAAAAGCAAAAGTGTAGAGCTTGTCAAGGTGTACAAAGTTGGTTTTTGGAGTTTTCAAAGTTGTTTTATAAATTTTGAAGTAATTTGAAAAGGGATAAATTCTTAAAGTGTCCCCTTTTGATTTTAAACTTGCATTTCAAAATGGAGACATAATTTGGGTATGGTTATTAAAGGAAAGTTGTAGAAATTTGAATTTGGAACAACTTTTATTTTTGGAGATTTTTGAGTTACCATGCAAATTTTGGAGTAATTTGAGAAATTAGGCGAGTGGCAATTCGGTAATTTCCTTGAACAGTGTCAGCGGGCGATACCTCACCGTCGGTGAGCTTCCACCGTGTTCCAATCACGCCCATGGCCATCTTCGGCTTCACGCTAGCATGGGAAGGATGCTGCGTGGCTTCTCCTTGCTTCTTGGCTGCACTATAAAGCCTGTGCGGTCACCGTTCTCCTCCGTTTCCTCTCCTCTGCTTTTTCCGTCAGCGCCGACTAGCTCCGATCAGCTCCGACCAGCTCGCGCCATCGCCGTAGACCTCTGATTGGAATGGTGGGATATTACCTTCGTTTTATTCTAGATTTCTCTAGAGTATCAAAGTCCATCACTAGGTTGTTGAAGAATCAAACCAAGTTTGTCTGGTCATCTGATTGTGAAGAAGCCTTCCAGACTTTGAAGAAATTGTTAACCACTGCACTAGTATTAGCCCAACCTGATATCAAAAAGTCATTTGACGTTTATTGTGATGCTTCGGGTATTGGTATTGGATATGTATTGATGCAAGAAGGCCGAGTCATTGCCTATGCATCTAGGCAACTTAAGCAACATGAAGAACACTATCCGACTCATGATCTGGAATTAGCAGCAGTTGTCCATGCTCTAAAGATTTGGTGGCATTACCTGCTTGGTAATACATGCCATATTTATACAGACCACAAGAGTTTAAAGTATATCTTTACTCAGTCAGAATTGAACATGCAACAAAGAAGATGGTTAGAATTGATTAAAGATTATGACTTGGAGGTGCATTATCACCCTGGTAAAGCAAATGTGGTGGCAGATGTACTCAGTCATAAAAGTTATTGCAATTGTCTGACAGTAAGAACAATGGGTCTGACTTTATGTCAAGAGATGGAGAAGTTGAATGTAGAGGTAAATCAACAAGGTAGTTTGACCAACATAATTGTTGAAGCCACTATTCGAGACCAGATTATTGCTGCTCACAAAGAAAACAAGGGTATAGCCCATATCAAAGAAAGAGTCAGGGATGGAAAAGCGGAATGCTTCAGCATTGATGATGAAGGTGCGCTATGGTTCAAGAATCGCCTTGTGGTACCAAAGGTTCCTGAGTTGTGACAGTCAATTCTTGAAGAGGCACATGCTACTAGGATATCTATCCATCCAAGAAGTAACAAGATGTACCATGACTTGAAACAAAGATTTTGGTGGACCAAAATGAAGATAGAGATTGCTCGGTATATAGCCAAGTGTGATACTTATCAAAAAGTGAAGGATATACATTTGAGGCATGCTGGAGAGTTACATCCATTACCTATTCCAGCTTGGAAGTGGGAGGATATTAGTATGGACTTTATCGTTGGTCTACCCAAAACATCCAAAGGTTTCATTCAATATGGGTTATTATAGATCGACTAACTAAGTCAATACATTTTTTTCCAGTCAAGAGTATGTATCCTACTATCCAATATGCCAAGATGTATTTAGCAAGAATCATGAGCCTACATGGAGTGCCAAAGACCATAGTGTCAGATAGGGGTACACAATTTGTCTCCAACTTTTGAAAATAATTGAATGCTTCGTTGGGTACCAAACTACTATATAGTACAGCTTATCATCTTCAGACTGATGGTCAGACTGAAAGGGTCAATCAAGTACTTGAAGATATGTTAAGGTGTTGTGTCCTTAACTATTCCAGTAAGTGGGACGAATGCTTACCTTTAGCCAAATTCTCATACAACAATAGTTATCAGGAAAGCATTAGAATGGCTCTATTTGAAGCACTCTATGGTCATAGATGTAGAACATCGCTGAGTTGGTCTAAGCCCGGAGAAAGAAGGTTCTTTGGAGTTGACCTTGTGAAAGAAATAGAAGACAAGGTTAGGCAGAAACAAAGTAATTTGAAGACAAAAGAGTTACGCAGATAAAAGACATAGACTATTGGTGTTTAATAAGGGAGATTTTGTATATCTGAAGGTATCACCAATGAAGGGAGTTACCCATTTTGGTGTTAAAGGAAAGTTGGCACCTCGCTATATTGGACCATTTTAAATTTTAGAGAGGTATGGAAAGGTGGCATATTGCTTGAAATTACTAGAACATCTCTCAGCTGTACATGATGTGTTCCATGTTTCTCAATTGAAGAAGTGTCTCCGAGTGCCTGAGCAGAATGTTAAAGTTGAAGGAGTGGAACTTGAACCTGATTTGACCTATTCTGAATATCCTATCTGAGTTCTGGATCAGAAAGATCGTGTCACTCGAAGGAGGACAATCAAGTTTTACAAGATACAATGGAATCAACATTCCAAAGAAGAAGCTACTTGGGAATCCGAAGATTACTTGTTAGAAAAATTTCCAGAGTTTCTTGTCAATATAGAATAATGTAGTTGTGTTATGTCGTTACAAATCATGGTTGTAATGAGATCATCGTTGTTTTAAGAACAGATGTTGGATATTTTTGGACTGACACATTTCCTTTTCCATTACTTACCCTCATACTTTGAATCTCGGGACGAGATTTCTTTTAGGGGGAAGGATTGTAACACCTCGGGTGTTTAAATACTAAAACATGCCATGTCATCATATGCATTGTACATCATTTCGTACTAGTGAAAATTTTGATATGCATACACTGAAACAAGTTTACTTTTATGTTATATGTGTTGACTTGTATGGCTTGAATTGAGTTAAAATTCTTTGTATTGAATTAAATTTCCGAAAATCATAATTTTCAGTATTTAAATTCTACCCTAAAAACCTAATTCAAAATCTAAGCATATTTTGGGGTTGAGCCTAAAACCAAAAGTGTAGAGCTTGTCAAGTTGTAAAAAATTTGTTTTTGGAGTTTTCAAAGTTGTTTAGAAAAAATTGAAGTAATTTGAAAAGGTGTAATTCTTTAAATGTCCCATTTTTGAATTCAAATTTGCATTTCAAAATGTAGACCGAATTTGGGTATGGTTATAAAAGCAAAGTTGTAGAACTTTGAATCTTGAGCAACTTTTATTTTTGGAGATTTTTGAGTTGTTACATAAATTTGGGAGTAATTTGAGTTTGAAATCGGATGGCAATTCTGTAAAAATGGTGAACAGTGCTCGCCGCTTAAGCTACATCACCGACAACCTTCTGTTCGGTTCTAGGCGCGACTGTGGCCGCCCTTGGCTTCACGCTGGTGCGAGAAAGGCCCCTGTGTGGCTTCTCTTTGCTTCCTGGCCGCCCTACAAAGCCGTGGCATCGCCGTCGTTCTTCTTTCCTCTCCTCTGTTTTCTCCTACGCCGCCGCCATAGCTTCGTCGAGCTCGCATCGCCTCCTCAGCGCAAACCAGCCTTGGCAAAGCTTGCCATAGCTTCGTCTACTCCTTGCGTGCCCAGCCAACCCACTTTGGTCGCTTGATTTCGCCGGGTTACGCCGCTCGACTTCTTTCTTCCTCACGGCCGGCAACCTCACCGTCGTGCTTGCGCCGTCATGGCCAGCACTCTCCGGTGAGCCATTGCTCTTGCTCAGTGTACCTCTAGCTTTGCCTTGATCCCATGATGCTCTATGACCGGTTGATTGCTCCTTTTGTCCACCACAGTCATCGAAGCACCACCGTCGCCGTTGCTCGCACCGCCGTGGCCGTTGTGACCATCGAACTGCGTCTCCATTGCTCCTCCGGCCTTGCTCTCTGCTCAGTCGTGTTTGGGGTGAGCTGCCGAACCTTACTGTGCCGTTTGTTTAATCGCTACTGGGGCTCCTATTGCCGGCGTAGTGTCGCCGAGCCATCGTGTCCGCCATGGCCGGTGCCGAGCTCGGGTTGTGCAGTAATCGGTGCAATTTGTGCCACCAATCGATGCGCCTCGTTGTTGTGATCACAGTGGTAGCTTGGCCGTCGCCGTTGACCTCGCCGTCGGTGAGATTTCACCGGTCAGCGCGTCATCACCATAGTCAATGCTGTAGGTTGGGGATGACAGGTGGGGATGGGCTGTCAGTGACTTAGCGGTTTGAAAATGAATTTTTCCTTTTTTAGAGATGAATGAATAGTGTATGTTTTTGTTATTTTTGTGTAGATTTATTTAGAGCTCCAAAAATTATAAAAAATTTTGTGTGACTTCTCTGTGATGTATATTATTTAGGAAAAATAAGAAATATTGATTTTCAGTAATTTCTGAATGTGATAAAAATTGCTCAATCAATTAATAAATGAGTTTCCATGAATTTTCTAGGCTTATTTATTTAACAAAAAATTGTGAAAATTGTTTTGCCACTTAGTTATCATGAGATGAACATTTACAAAAATTTTGAGCTCAATTGGAACAAGTTGATTTATTTCATAATTTTTTATTAAATAATTAATTCATAAAAGCAAATAGTAACTTTTAGTGATTTAGGTTTTGATTGAATTTTGGATTGAGTGATGACCTTGGGTCATTAGTTGGTAATGATCCTTGGCAATTGATGTAAGTGTTATGAAAATGTTTAATGAATTGTTGGCTTGCAACTGTACCGCGAAGGAAAGTTGTATTCAAATTGTTAATTTTGCATCCATCATCGAGCATCATATTTTGTATCTCGCATCATGTTAAACATGACATTGTTACTATGTGTAGTGAACGAAGGTGAGCACGTGGTAGTTAATCAAGTTGTGGAAGAAGTCCATCCGCCTATTGAGGTCGGATTTGATAATTGTGGAACGACTCCGGAACCTAACTTTTCCGTCAATGAAGGTAAGCCCCAGATGCATTTAAACCTAGTTTGTGTTTTACAAATTGATTTTGCTTTTGCTTTTCTTTACTGCATTAAGTGATTAGGAGTTAAGTGAAAACCTAATTGGTGCATTACCAACCTTGTTTTTCCATATCTACCTTGTTACCCGTTTTACTTCGTAAATGCCTAATTATGCTTAGCCATGCTTAGACCGATAAAAGTCAGGTGATTACCTATCACCTGCAAGATTTAAATGGATCTTTGGTTACGCTTGGTTACTTGTGTGATCCTAAAATATGAGCATGTGGAGTAATAAATCTAGACCGGGCGGACTCGGTGTATGCGAGCCACAAGACATGGAGGTCTTGTGAGCGGCTTCTTTCCGCCTATGTCGATTAAGACACGTCCGTTGTTGAATTGCATGAGGTGAGACTTTGTAGTTCTAACCACATACTCCGGTAAGCCTTAACTTGGCTATTCTATTACGAGAATGGCTACTCGCGCACTGGGAGTGGAGAAATGGCGGGAATAGCATGTACCCACATGGCAATGGGCTGGATTGGTGGAGTACTGTATTCTCGGGTGGCACGTACCCGTTCTAGTTTTAGAGGATCTGAGGGTAGGTTGGTATATGTAGGTCAGGGACCTGCATATGTTGTGTGGCCTGGAATTCCCAGCTGGGTTATAATCGGTTCGAATCATCGTTGCTCCTCGGTTATGGAGACTCAACTCACTGTTCATCATCGTAGTTAATAAATGAAACTTGAGCTGGATTTGAGAAAGAGTTTGATATGAAGTTCATGATCTCATTACGGATCATGGCAGATTCATATATGGTTGTCAGTTTCTATTTTGGTTAAGTCTTGTTGAGTACTTTTGTACTCAGGGTTCGTTGACCCATGTTGCAGGTGAGCCTCATGAGCAGGTCTGTTTTAGACCATGTTGCATGACGGTTGTTCGATCCGATGACGAGATGTAAATGTGTGGCCCTTGGGTAGGGTAGTTTAATTGCGTGCTTTGTATTATGTTATAATGCCACTCCACTACTACAGTTTGTAATATTTATCAAACTTAGTTTGTAAAGTTTGAAATAACTAGTTTGTAAACTAAGTTATTATAAGACTTCCGCTAATTTACTTTGGTGTAGATATTTGAATAAATGTTGTAATGCTGCAATGACTCTATAATGTGATCCTACTTAGAAATCATGGATGATTCGGGGTTCTCCGAGGATACCCGATAGACTTCTTAAGTTATAGGAACATATGCATGGTCGTCAAAGGTCATTGGACAGTGATGGTTGCATGTGGGCCCTATAATTTAGGAGGTTCTGCCACAGAGTGGTATCAGAGCGATTGTTACAAAGTCTTTGTTGTGTTGTTTTACAAAAACTTCAAAATGATTTGGGATGAACAAATATAACTTGTTAATTTGGTCCAAATTGCTTCTGACTTATCTTATTTCATTCTCACCATTCCTTATTTGATTAAAAAGGCTTTGTGTGGTGGAGTAGTAATATTATTATGCCCTATATAATAACAACTGTTGTTTATGTACTTTATAAGTTTTGATGTTTTGTTCGTGAGAACGATTCATGCATCATGATTAATTCACTTGTTACTTCCTTCACCTCTGAGTCCGGGTTGGGTAGTGAGTCTGGGTTGAGTTGTGTAATCCACCCTTGCTGCTCTTGAGACTATTATCAGTTTGTCTTACTTGGATTAATCTTGCGTCCTACAGTTTGGCTCGTACCAAGATGACGCCCCGTAAGTCCGTCAGACCCAAAGGAGTTCCTCATCACTAGCTTGCCCCTAGGAATGACAGTGCTAGCAGTACCAGCTCTAGGCCTGATTCCTAGGCAGAGATATAGAGGATTTCTACAGAGTTAGCACAAGCTATAAGAGATAGGACCTTGGATGCCATCCGGTAGGAGAATTACAGGATCAATTAAGGCGTCTCACCACCGCTCACAGGAACTGCGAATGTATGTTAGTTCATACGGTGGAAGGAAGAAATGAAGCTTGGCATAGAGAAAATATAGCTAGGCCTACAACTCATGAGCTAGAATTCTATGTAGAAGATTTAGAAGAACATAATACTCATCTGCATGAAGAAGTTCATAGGCTAAGCAATCTCTTGGATCCAAATCATGAACCCAAAGCTGATGCAATGGACCCGGGTGTCATCCTTGCTGATGATAGTGAATCGGAAGAGGAAGAAGAAGAAGATCTAGAAGAATTAGTGGTGGTCGATGAAAGTGATAATGAAGGTGGAAATGTTTCTAGAATGGATATTGATCATGAGGTTTGATGTGATCGAGGAGAAGAGTATAGTTGTAAAGTAGTGAGATCTAGTTAAGTTAAGTAGTCTTGTGTAGGTGTGGGCTTGTGTTGAATAGTGAAACCAATGTAATGCGTTGTAGTAAGCTCTTTTATCGTTTAATAAAGGCTTGTGAGTTAAGCTTGGTTTGTTATGAATAGATGCATCATACTCAAGCTTTGAACACTCCTAGTACTTCACAAGATGAAGACGGTATTCCTGATCCGCCACCAGTTCCACCAAATCTAGCTGATGCTATCGCCGCCCTTGTCAATGTGACTGTTGAAAATGCTCGATTACTTTGAGAGATAATTCAGGGTAATCAGAATATGGGGCAAGGAAACTGTGGTCACAATCATAACAGGCAGGAGGCTACGTATGTTGATTTTATAGATACAAGACCACCGGTGTTCACCAAGGCAGATGAACCACTGGAGGCTAATGATTGGCTCCACACTATAGAGCAGAAATTTGACCTTATTCCCTACATGGAGATTCAGAAACCTATGTTTGCCGCCCAGCAACTTAGAGGTGCAGTAGGGGCTTGGTGGGCAAACCTAGTGGCTATGCAACCAGCTGGTATTCCAATAACTTGGGCTGAGTTCCATACTGCCTTTTGAGCCCATTATATTCCAAAAGAAGTGATGGCCATGAAGCTGGATGAGTTCCTTGCTTTGAAGCAAGGGGATCAAACGGTTATACAGTATGTGGGAAAGTTTAATCATCTTTCACAGTATGCATCTAAACATGTCAATACAGATGCCAAGAAAAAGAAATGGTTCATGCGAGGTCTGAATACCAAACTGTAGACAATGATGACTACCTGTACCAATGTCACTTATCATGAGGCAGTGAATATTGCAATTGCTTTAGAGGAAAAGTATCAGCAACATAAGGAGATCAAGAAGAAAAAGAGTGTGCCGTCTGGATCTTTTGGTGGAAATCAAAAGAGGCAGAGAGTGATTTATCATCCAGTAAACCATTATCGTCCTCCTTATTGTCCGCCATAGTTCCAAGCCAGGCAACAATCAAATGTCCGTCCTGCCACAACCTACCAGAACCAGCAACAGACAAATGTTTCTAGTGTTCGTGCTTCAACACCCCAAGGCCACAGTTATCCTTGTTTCAATTGTCGAAGGTCTAGTCATTTCTCTAGGGAATGTCCGTATCCCAAATAGTATAATCCAAATTTTTAGAAGACTCCTGGCAATCAACAACAGGGTCAAGCTCAGAATAAGAACAATCATCAGAATGCTCAGAAGGGCAAAGAGGAAAAGAAGACGGGACAGGTTTTCTATATTCAGGCTGGAGAGATTCCAAAAGGGGAGCCCATGATGCTAGGTATGTTTCCTGTCGCCAATCATCCTACAGTTATGCTTTTTGATTCTGGTGCATCTCATACATTCATCAATAGACCTTTGTTATAAAGCATGAAATTCCAATTGGGGAAACAAAGGAAAATTTCTTTATACAGTCACCCAGGGTACATCTGTGTACTAAGGAAATGGTATACCAAGTACCCATAAACCTGGGTGGGCATATTTTTCCCACTACCATGATTATTCTCAAAGATCAGGATATAGATGTGATCTTGGGAATGAATTGGATGTATCAGCATAATGCTGTTATAGATGCTTTGAATAGAACAATAAGGGTGAGTTTGCCAGATAGTAATTCTCAACTTCTTATCCAACTTCCAACCTTAAGAAGATCAGTGAGCAAAGTTTGTGTAACTTCGGTCCAGGAGATTCGAGATATCCCGATAGTGTGTGAATTTCCTGATGTTTTCCTGAAGATTTACCCGGTCTACCACCTGATAGGGATGTTCAGTTTAACATAGAGTTAAAACCTGGAATAGCTCCGATTTCTCAGAGAGCGTATAGGATGCCTCCCAAGGAATTAGCCGAGTTGAAGACTCAGTTGCAAGAATTGATTGATAAGGGGTTTATCCAACCTAGTTCATCACCTTGGGGATGTCTTGCAATCTTTGTGAAAAAGAAAGATGAGACTTTGAGGTTATGTGTTGACTATCGTCCGTTGAATGAAGTGACTATTAAGAATAAGTATCCCTTACCTCGGATAGATTTGCTTTTTGATCAACTGGCCGGAGCCAAAGTTTTCTCCAAGATTGATTTAAGGTCAGGCTATCACCAAATCAAGATTAAGCCTGAAGATATTCCCAAAACGGCATTTACCACAAGATATGGATTATATGAATACTTGGTAATGTCTTTTGGTTTGACGAATGCTCCAGCTCATTTCATGTATCTGATGAATTCAGTATTCATGCCTGAGCTAGACAAGTTTGTAGTGGTGTTTATTGATGACATCTTAGTGTATTCCAAGGTATTCCAAGGGAAACACCGAACATGCGGAACATCTCAGAATTGTTCTAACCCGCTTAAGAGAACATCAACTATATGCCAAGTTCAGCAAGTGTGACTTTTGGCTGAAAGAAGTATAGTTTCTTGGACATGTGTTGTCAGCTGAAGGAGTTGTAGTTGATCCAAGCAAAGTTAAGGATGTGCTTGATTGGAAATCGCCAACCACTGTTCTTCAGGTTCTGAGTTTTCTGGGAATGGTGGGATATTACCTTCATTTTATTCCAGATTTCTCTAGAGTATCAAAGTCCATCACTGGGTTGTTGAAGAATCAAACCAAGTTTGTCTGGTCATCTAATTGTGAAGAAGCCTTCTAGACTTTGAAGAAATTGTTAACCACTGCACCAGTATTAGCCCAACCTGATATCAAAAAGTCATTTGATGTTTATTGTGATGCTTCGGGTATTGGTATTGGATGTGTATTGATGCAAGAAGGCTGAGTCATTACCTATGCATCCAGGCAACTTAAGCAACATGAAGAACACTATCTGACTCATGATCTGGAGTTAGCAGCAGTTGTCCATGCTCTGAAGATTTGGTGGCATTATCTGCTTGGTAATACATGTCATATTTATATAGACCACAAGAGTTTAAAGTATATCTTTACTCAGTCAGAATTGAACATGCGACAAAGAAGATGGTTAGAATTGATTAAAGATTATGACTTAGAGGTGCATTATCACCCTAGTAAAGCAAATGTGGTGGCAGATGCACTTAGTCATAAAAGTTATTGCAATTGTCTGACAGTAAGAAGAATGAGTCTGACTTTATGTCAAGAGATGGAGAAGTTGAATGTAGAGGTAATTCAACAAGGCAGTTTGACCAACATAATTGTTGAAGCCACTATTCAAGACCAGATTATTGCTGCTCAAAAAGAAAACAAGGGTATAGCCCATATCAAAGAAAGAGTCAGAGATGGAAAAGCGGAATGCTTCAACATTGATGATGAAGGTGTGCTATGGTTCAAGAATCGCCTTATGGTACCAAAGGTTCCTGAGTTGCGATAGTCAATTCTTGAAGAGGCACATGCTACTAGGTTATCTATCCATCCAGGAAGTAACAAGATGTACCATGACTTGAAACAAAGATTTTGGTGGACCAAAATGAAGATAGAGATTGCTTGGTATATAGCCAAGTGTGATATTTGTCAAAAAGTGAAGGCTATACATTTGAGGCATGCTGGAGAGTTACAGCCATTACCTATTCCAGCTTGGAAGTGGGAGGATATTAGTATGGACTTTATCGTTGGTCTATCCAAAACATCCAAAGGTTTTGATTCAATATGGGTTATTGTAGATCGACTAACTAAGTCAGCACATTTTCTTCCAGTCAAGAGTATGTATCCTACTATCTAATATGCCAAGATGTATTTAGCAAGAATCATGAGCCTACATGGAGTGCCAAAGACCATAGTGTCAGATAGGGGTACACAGATTGTCTCCAACTTTTGGAAACAATTGAATGCTTCGTTGGGTACCAAACTACTATATAGTATAGCTTATCATCCCCAGACTGATGGTCAGACTGAAAGGGTCAATCAAGTACTTGAAGATATGTTAAGGTGTTGTGTCCTTAACTATTCCAATAAGTGGGACAAATGCTTACATTTGGCCGAATTCTCATACAACAATAGTTATCAGGAAAGCATTAGAATGGCTCCATTTGAAGCACTGTATGGTCGTAGATGCAGAACATCGCTGAGTTGGTCTGAGCCTAGAGAAAGAAGGTTCTTTGGAGTTGACCTTGTGAAAGAAACAGACGACAAGGTTAGGCAGATACAAAGTAATTTGAAGATAGCTCAGTCCTGACAAATGAGTTATGCGGATAAACGACGTAGACCATTGGTGCTTAACAAGGGAGATTTTGTATATCTGAAGGTATCACCAATGAAAGGAGTTACCCATTTTGGTGTTAAAGGCAAGTTGGCACCTCGTTATATTGGACCATTTTAGATTTTAGAGAGGTATGGAAAGGTGGCATATCGCTTGAAATTACCAAAACATCTCTCAGCTGTACATGATGTGTTCCATGTTTCTCAATTGAAGAAGTGTCTCCGAGTGCCTGAGCAGAATGTTAAAGTTGAAGGAGTGGAACTTGAACCTGATTTGACCTATTCCGAATATCCTATCCGAGTTATGGATCAAAAAGATCATGTCATTCGAAGGAGGACCATCAAGTTTTACAAGATACAATGGAATCAACATTCTGAAGAAGAAGCTACTTGGGAATCCAAAAATTACTTGTTAGAAAAAATTTCCAGAGTTTCTTGTCAATATAGAATAATGTAGTTGTGTTATGTCGTTACAAATCATGGTTGTAATGAGATCATCGCTGTTTTATGAATAGATGTTGGATATTTTTGGACTGACACATTTCCTTTTCCATTACTTGCCCTTAGACTTTGAATCTCGGGATGAGATTTCTTTTAGGGGGAAGGATTGTAACACCTCGGGTGTTTAAATACTAAAACCTGCCATGTCATCATATGCATTGTACATCATTTCATACTAGTGAAAATTTTGATATGCATACACTAAAACAAGTTTACCTTTATGTTATATGTGTTGACTTGTATGGCTTGAATTGAGTTAAAATTCTTTGTATTGAATTAAATTTCCGAAAATCATGATTTTCAGTATTTAAATTCTACCCTGAAAACCTAATTCAAAATCTAAGCATATTTTGGGGTTGAGCATAAAAACAAAAGTGTAGAGCTTGTTAAGTTGTACAAAGTTTGTTTTTGGAGTTTTCAAAGTTGTTTAGAAAAATTTGATGTAATTTGAAAAGGCGTAATTCTTTAAATGTCCCATTTTTTAATTCAAATTTGCATTTCAAAATGTAGACCGAATTTGGGTATGGTTAAAAAGAAAAGTTGTAGAACTTTGAATTTTGAGAAACTTTTATTTTTGGAGATTTTTGAGTTGTTACATAAATTTGGGAGTAATTTGAGTTTCAAATCGGATGGCAATTCTGTAAATATGGTGAACAGTGCTCGCCGCTTAAGCTACATCGTCGGCGACCTTCTGTTCGGTTCCAGGCGCGACTGTGGCCACCCTTGGCTTCGCGCTAGTGTGGGAAAGGCCCCTGCGTGGCTTCTCTTTGCTTCCTAGCCTCCCTACAAAGCCGTGGCATCGCCATCGTTCTTCTTTCCTCTCCTCTGTTTTCTCCGACGCCGCTGCCATAGCTTCGTCGAGCTCGCATCGCCTCCTCAGCGCAAACCAGCCTCGGCAAAGCTTGCCACAGCTTCGCCTACTCCTTGCGCGCCCAGCCAACCTGCTTTGCTCGCTTGATTTCGCCGGGTTACGCCGCTCGACTTCTTTCTTCCTCATGGCTGGCAACCTCACCGTCGTGCTTGCGCCGTCGTGGCCAGCACTCTTCGGTGAGCCGTTGCTCTTGCTCAGTGTACCTCCAGCTTTGCCTTGATCCCATGATGCTCTATGACCGGTTGATTGCTCCTTTTGTCCACCACAGTCATCGGAGCACCACCGTCGCCGTTGCTCGCACCGCCGTGGCCGCTGTGACCGTCGAACTACGTCTCCATTGCTCCTCCGGCCTTGCTCTCTGCTCAGTCGTGTTTGGGGTGAGCTGCCGATCCTTACTTTGCTGTTTGTTTAATCGCTACCGGGCTCCTGTTGCCGGCGTAGTGTCGTCGAGCCACCATGTCCACCATGGCCGGTGCCGAGCTCGGGTTGTGCAGTAATCGGTGCAATTTGTGCCACCAATCGATGCGCCTTGTTGTTGTGATCACGGTGGTACCTTGGCTGTCGCCGTTGACCTCGCCGTCGGCGAGATTTCACCGGTCAGCGCGTCATCACCATAGTCAGCGCTGTAGGTTGGGGATGACAGGTGGGGACGGGCTATCGGTGACTCAGCGGTTTGAAAATGAATTTTTCCTTTTTCAGAGATGAATGAATAGTGTATGTTTTTGTTATTTTTATGTAGATTTATTTAGAGCTCCAAAAATTATGAAAATTTTTGTGTGACTTCTATATGATGTATGTTATTTAGGAAAAATAAGAAATGTTGATTTTCAGTAATTTTTGAATGTGATAAAAATTGCTCAATTAATTAATAAATGAGTTTCCATGAATTCTCTAGGCTTATTTATTTATCCAAAAATTATGAAAATTGTTTTGCCACTTAGTTATCATGAGATGAACATTTACAAAAATTTTGAGCTCAATTGGAACAAGTTGATTTATTTCATAATTTTTTATTAAATAATTAATTCATAAAAGCAAATAGTAACTTTTAGTGATTTAGGTTTTGATTGAATTTTGGATTGAGTGATGACCTTGGGTCATTAGTTGGTAATGATCCTTGGCAATTGATGCAAGTGTTATGAAAATGTTTAATGAATTGTTGACTTGCAACTATACCGCGAAGAAAAGTTGTATTCAAGTTGTTAATTTTGCATCCATCATCGAGCATCATATTTTGTATCTCGCATCATGTTAAACATGGCATTGTTACTACGTATAGTGAACAAAGGTGAGCACGTGGTAGTTAATCAAGTTGTGGAAGAAGTTCATCCGCCTGTTGAGATCAGATTTGATAATTGTGGAACGACTCCGAAACCTAACTTTTCCGTCAACGAAGGCAAGCCCCGGATGCATTTAAACCTACCTTGTGTTTTACAAATTGATTTCGTTTTTGCTTTTCTTTACTGCATTAAGTGATTAGGAGTTAAGTGAAAACCTAATTGGTGCATTACCAACCTTGTTTTGCCATATCTACCTTGTTACCTGTTTTACTTCGTAAATGCCTAATTATGCTTAGCCATGCTTAGACCGATAAAAGTCAGGTGATTACCTATCACCTGCAAGATTTAAATGGATCTTTGGTTATGCTTGGTTACTTATGTGATCCTAAAATATGAGCATGTGGAGTAATAAATCTAGACCGGGCAGACTCGGTGTATGGGAGCCACAAGACATGGAGGTCTTGTGAGCGGGTTCTTTTCACCTGTGTCGATTAAGACACATCCGTTGTTGAATTGCATGAGGTGAGACTTTGTAGTACTAACCGCATACTTCGATAAGCCTTAACTTGGCTATTCTATTATGAGATTGTCTACTCATGCTCTGGGAGTGGAGAGATGGCGGGAATAGCTTGTACCCACGTGGCAATGGGCAGGATTGGTGGAGTACTGTATTCTTAGGTGGCGCGGACCCGTTCTGGTTTTAGAGGATCCAAGGGTAGGTTGGTATATGTAGGTCAGGGACCTACATATGTCGTGTGGTCTAGAATTCCCAGCTGGGTTATAATCGGTTCGAATCATTGTTGCTCCTCGGTTATGGAGACTCAACTCACTGTTCATCATCGTAGTTACTAAATGAAACTTGAGCTGGATTTGAGAAAGAGTTTGATATGAAGTTCATGATCTTATTACAGATCATGGCAGATTCATATGTGGTTCTTATAAAAGTTTTATATGTTAAAGTAAAGAATTTTGTTAAAGAGCTTTTATGCAAAAGAACTTTGATTATTGCTGAAGCCATACCTTGAATCCCTGAGCATGCATTCCTGAGTTCTATCAGTTTCTATTTCGGTTAAGTCTTGTTAAGTACTTTTGTACTTAGGGTTCGTTGACCCTTGTTGTAGGTGAGCCTCATAAGCAGGTCTGTTTTGGACCGTGTTGCATGACGGTTGTTCGATCCGATGATGAGATGTAAATGTGTGGCCCTTGGGCAGGGCAGTTTAATTGCGTGTTTTGTATTATGTTATAATGCCACTCCACTACTACAGTTGTAATATTTATCAAACTTAGTTTGTAAAGTTTGAAACAACTAGTTTGTAAACTAAGTTATTATAAGACTTCCGCTAATTTACTCTGGTGTAGATATTTGAATAAATGTTGTAATGCTGCAATGACTCTGTAATATGATCCTGCTCAGAAATCGTTGATGATTCAGGGTTCTCCGAGGACACCCGATAGACTTCTTAAGTTACAGGAACATATGCATGGTCATCAAAGGTCATTGGATAGTGACGGTTGCATGTGGGCCCTATAATTTAGGTGGTTCTGCCACACTGATCCCCCACCAGTTCTGCCAAATTTGGCTGATGCTATTGCGGCACTGGTCAATGTGACCGTAGATAATGCTCGGTTGCTTTAGGAGATAGCTCAAAGCAATCAGAATATGATGCAAGGGAATTGTGGTCATAATCATCAAAGGTAGGAAGCTACGTATGTGGACTTCACAGATACACGACCACCAGTATTTACCAAGGCTGATGAACCGCTTGAAGCTAATGATTAGCTTCGTACCATGGAGCAGAAGTTTGACCTCATTCCATGCATTGAGTTTCAGAAGCCTTTTTTTGCTGCCCAACAGCTTAGAGGTGTAGCAGGTGCTTGGTGGGCAAACCTTGTGGCCATGCAACCAGCTGATACTCGGTTAACTTGGGCCAAGTTCTGCACTACTTTTCGTGCCCATTATATTCTGGAGGGAGTTATGGCCATGAAGCTTGATGAGTTTCTTGCTTTAAAGCAAGGTGATCAAACAGTCATGCAGTATGTGGGCAAGTTCAATCACCTTTCACAGTATGCACCTGAGCATGTTAACACAGATGCCAAGAAGAAGTGGTTTATGCGTGGCCTCAATACCAAACTTCAGACCATGATGACTACCTGCACCAATGTCAATTATCATGAGGCAGTTAACATTGCTATTGCTTCAGAGGAGAAATATCGGTAGCATAAGGAGATTAAGAAGAAAAAGAGCGCGCCATCTAGATCTTTCGGTGGGAATCCAAAGAGAGAAGATAATTTATCATCCGATGAATCACTATCGTCCTCCTTATCGCCTGCCGCAGTTCCAAGCCGATCAACGACCAAATGTTCGTCCTGCCATAACTTACCTGAACTCACAACAGACAAATGTTCCTAGTGTTCGTGCTCCAACACCTCAAGGCCACAATTACCCCTGTTTCAATTGTGGAAAGTCAGGTCATTTCTCGAGGGAATGTCCGTATCCTAAGCAGTATAATCCAATTTTTTAGAAGGCTCCCGGAAATCAACAACAGGGTCAAGCTCAGGACAAGAACAATAACCAAAATGCTCAGAAGGGCAAAAATGAAAAGAAGATGGGGTGGGTTTTCTATACTCAAGCTAGGGAGATTCCAGAAGGGGAACCCATGATGTTGGGTATGTTTCCTATCACCGATCATCCTACAGTTATGCTTTTTGATTCTGGTGCATCTCATACATTCATCAATAGAACCTTTATCATAAAGCATGAAATTCCAATTGGGGAAACAAAGGAAAATTTCTATATACAGTTGCCCGGGGGACGTCTGTGTACTAAGGAAATGGTGTACCAGGTACCTATAAACCTGGGAGGGCACATTTTTCCCACCACCATGATTATTCTAAAGGATCAGGATATAGATGTAATCTTGAGAATAAACTGGATGTATCAGCATAAAGCTATTATAGATACTTTGAATAGGATAATAAGGTTGTGTTTGCCAGATAGTAATTCTCAGCTTCTTATCCAACTTCCAATCTTAAAGAGATCAGTGGAAAAAGTTTGTGCAACTTCCGTCCAGATGATTAGAGATATTCCTGTAATTTGTGAATTCCTAGATGTTTTTCCTGAAGATTTACCCAGCCTACCACATGACAGGGATGTTTAGTTTAACATAGATCTAAAACCTAGAATAGCTCCGATCTCTCGGAGAGCTTATAGGATGCCTCCCAAGGAATTAGCCGAGTTGAAGACTCAGTTGCAAGAGTTGATTGATAAAGGATTTATCCAACCTAGTTCATCACCTTAGGGATGTCCTGCAATTTTTGTGAAAAAGAAAGATGAGACCCTGAGATTGTGTGTTGACTATCGTCCATTGAATGAAGTGACCATTAAAAATAAATATCCCTTACCTCGGATAGATTTACTTTTTGATCAACTGGCTAGAGCCAAAGTTTTCTCCAAGATTGATTTGAGGTCAGGTTATCATCAAATCAAAATTAAGCCTGAAGATATTTCCAAAACGTCATTTACCACAAGATATGGATTATATGAGTACCTGGTAATGTCTTTTGGTTTGACGAATGCCCCAGCTCACTTCATGTATCTGATGAATTTAGTATTCATGCCTGAGCTAGACAAGTTTGTAGTAGTCTTCATTGATGACATTTTAATATATTCCAAGAACAAGAAAGAACATGTTGACCATCTCAGAGTTGTTCTGACACGCCTAACAGAACATTAGTTATATGCCAAGTTCAGTAAGTGTGACTTCTGGCTAAAGGAAGTACAATTTTAGGACATGTCTTGTCAGCTGAGGGAGTTGCGGTAGATCCAAGCAAAGTTAAGGATATACTAGATTGGAAACCACCAACCACTGTTCATCAGGTTCGAAGTTTTCTGGGAATGGCAGGTTATTACCGTCGTTTTATTCTAGATTTCTCTAGAATATCCAAGTCCATCACTGGAATGTTGAAAAACCAAGCCAAGTTTGTCTGGTCACCTGAATGTGAAGAAGCTTTCTAGACTTTGAAGAGATTATTGACCACTGTACCAGTGTTAGCACAGCCAGATATCGAAAAGTCGTTCGACGTTTATTGTGATGCTTCTGGTATTGGTATTCGGTGTGTATTAATGCAAGAAGGTCAAGTCATCGCCTATGCTTCCAAACAACTTAAGCGACATGAAGAACATTATCCAACTCATGATCTGGAGTTAGTAGCGGTTGTCCATGCTTTGAAGATTTGGCGGCATTATCTACTTGGTAATACTTGTCATATTTATACGGATCACAAGAGTTTAAAGTATATCTTTACTCAATCAGAATTGAACATGCAACAAAGAAGATGGTTGGAATTGATTAAAGATTATGACTTGGAGGTGCATTACCACCCTGGTAAGGTAAATGTGGTTGCAGATGCACTCAGTCGTAAGAGCCATTACAATTGCCTGATCGTGAAGACAATGGATCTGACTTTATGTCATGAGATGGAGGAGTTGAAAATAGAGATAATTCAACAAGGTAGTTTGACTAATATAATTGTTGAATCAACTACTCGAGACCAAGTTATTGCCTCCTAGAAAGAAAACAAGGGTATAGCCCATATCAAAGAAAGAGTCAGGAAGGGAAAAGCAGCATGTTTCCAAATAGATGAAGCAGATGTGTTATGGTTCAAGAATCGCCTAGTGGTACCAAAGGTTTTTAAGTTGCGATAGTTGATCCTTGAAGAGGCACATGCCACCAGATTCTCTACTCATCTAGGAAGTAATAAGATGTACCATGACTTGAAACAGAGATTTTGGTGGACTAAAATGAAGATAGAGATTGCTTGATATATAGCCAAGTGTGATACTTGTCAAAAAGTAAAAGCTATACATTTAAGCTCCGCTAGAGAGTTACAACCATTGCCTATTCTAGCTTGGAAGTGGGAGGATATTAGTATGGACTTTATCATTGGTCTACCCAAGACATCAAAAGGTTTTGACTCAATATAGGTTATTGTAGATTGACTAACTAAGTCAGCACATTTTCTTCCAGTCAAGAGTATATATCCCACTATCCAATATGCCAAGATGTATTTAGCACAAATCGTGAGCCTACATGGAGTACCAAAGACCTTTGTGTCAGATAGGGGTACACAATTTGTCTCCAACTTTTGGAAATAATTGCATTCTTCATTAGGTACCAAACTTCTGTATAGTACCGCTTATCATCCACAGACTGATGGTCAGACTGAAAGAGTAAATCAAGTACTTAAAGATATGTTAAGGTGTTGTGTCCTTAACTACTCCAATAAGTGGAATGAATGTTTGCCTTTGGCTGAGTTCTCATACAACAATAGTTATCAAGAGAGCATTAAGATGGCTCCGTTTGAAGCACTCTATGGTCATAGATGTAGAACATCGCTAAATTGGTCTGAACCCGGGGAAAGATGGTTCTTTGGAGTTGACCTTGTGAAAGAAACAAAAGAGAAGGTTAGGTAGATACAAAATAATTTAAAGATAGCTCAGTCCCAACAAAAGAGTTATGCAGATAAACGACGTCAACCATTGGTGTTTAACAAGGGAGATTATGTATATCTGAAGGTATCACCAATGAAAGGAGTCAACCGTTTTGGTGTTAAAGGCAAGCTGGCACCTCGTTATATTGGACCATTTCAAATTTTGGAGAGGTATGGAAAGGTGGCATATCGTTTGAAGTTACTAGAACATCTCTCAGTTGTACATGATGTGTTCCATGTTTCTCAATTAAAGAAATATCTTCGAGTGCCTGATCAGAATGTTGAGGTTGAAGGAGTTGAACTTGAACCTAATTTGACCTATTCTGAATATCCTATCCAAGTTCTAGATTGGAAAGACCATGTCACTCGAAGGAGGACAATCAAATTCTACAAGATACAATTGAATCAACATTCCGAAGAAGAAGCTACTTGGGAATCCGAAGATTTCTTGCTAGAACAGTTTCCTGAATTTCTTGCATCAATATAGAATAATGTTAGTTGTGCTCTGTCGTTGCGGATCATGTTTTGTAAAGGGACTTTAGCTATTTTATGGTTAGGTTTTGAATGTTTTTGCTTGACATATTTCCTTTTCCATTACTTACCCTATGACTTTAAATCTCGGGACGAGATTTCTTTTAGGGGGAAGGATTGTAACACCTCTAGTGTTTTAAACCCTAAAACATGCCATGTCATCATCTGCATTGCACATCATTCTTATGTTAGTGAAAACTTTGATATGCATCCACTAAAACAAGTTACTTTTACGTTATATGTGTTGACTTGTATGGATTGAATCGAGTTCAAAATCTTTGTATTGAATTGGAAATTTCCGAAAACCCTAATTTTCAGCATTTAAATTCTACCCTAGAAATCTAATTCAAAATCTAAGTACATTTTGGGGTTAAGCTTAAAAGCAAAATTGTAGAGCTTGTCAAGGTGTACAAAGTTGTTTTTTGAAGTTTTCAAAGTTGTTTTATAAATTTTGAAGTAATTTGAAAAGGGATAAATTCCTAAAGTGTCCCCTTTTGATTTTAAACATGCATTTCAAAATGGAGACATAATTTGGTTATAGTTATTAAAGCAAAGTTGTAGAACTTTGAATTTGGAACAACTTTTATTTTTGGAGATTTTTGAGTTACCATGCAAATTTGGGAGTAATTTGAGAAATTAGGCGAGTGGCAATTCGGTAATTTCCTTGAACAGTGTTAGTGGGCGACACCTCACCATCGGTGAGCTTCCACCGCGTTCCAGTCAGGCCCGTGGCCATCTCTGGCTTTGTGCTGGCATGGGAAGGATGCTGTGTGGCTTCTCCTTGCTTCTTGGACGTGCTATAATGCCTGTGCCATCGTCGTTCTCCTCCGTTTCCTCTCCTCTGCTTTTCCCGTCAGCGTCGACCAGCTCGCGCCGTCGTCGTAGACCTCTCTCTGCCGCAATTGAGCATGTCACCACTCCGCCTGCTCCTTGCAAACCCAGCCGACCTATCCTAGAAGCCTGACTTCACTGGGAAACACTGCGCGTCGCCCTTCTTCCTCGTGGCCAGTAGCATCACCGTCGAACTCGCATCACCGTGGCCAGCACTCTACGGTGCGTCTCTGTCTTTGCTCAGCGTAGCTCCAGCTTCACCGTGTTGCCGTGATGCTATGTGTCTTGTTGGATGATCTTTTTGTCCACTGCAGCCACCAGAACGCCACCGTCGATGACAGCTTGCTCTGTTGTGTCTGCTCTGATCGCCGACCTGCTTTTCTATTGCTCCTCTAGTTCAGTCATCAGCTCGAGCGTGTTTGGGGTGAGCTGCTGATTCTTTCCAAGCATTTTGTTTAACCACTACTGGCCTCACTTCACCGACGTAATGCAGCCGCACAGTCGTGTCCACCATGGTTGGCGTCAAGCTTGGTTTGTGCAGTAATTGGTGCAATTAGTGCCACCAATGGGTGTGCCTTGTCATGGTGATCACGCCGGTACCTTGGTCATGGCCGGAAACCTCACCGTCGGCGAGAAATCGCCGGTCAGCAAGCCTCGCCACCGTGGTCAGCGCGGGAACACTGAGCCGACATGTGGGGTCACTCTGTCAGTGACAGTTAGTTTGAAAATGAATTTTCTATTTTCAGAATTGTTTAAATAGTGCTATGATTTGTTTATTTTGTGTAGAATTAAATAGAGGTCCAAAAATTATGAAAATTTTTGTGTGACCTCTCTGAGATGTGAACTATTTAGGAAAAATATTAAAGGTTACCTTTCAGTACTTTTTGAATGTGATAAAAATTGCTCAAATTAATTAATAAATGGGTTTCCATGATTTTTCTAGGCTTAAATAATTACCCAAAAATTATGAAAATTGTTTTGCCACTTAGTTATCATGTGGTGAGTCTTCACAAAAAAAATTTGAGCTCATTTGGAGAAAGTTGATTTATTTCATAATTATTAATTAGTTATTAATTAATAAAAACAAATAGTAAACCCTAATGATTTAGGTTTTTGTTTGAATTTGGGATTGAGTGATGACCTTGGGTCATTAGCATAAAATGATCCTTGGTGCTTAAAGTGAGTGTTTGAGTTTATGAAAAAGGTTAGTTAGTTGTTGGTTTGCAACTGTACCACGAAGGAAAGTTGTATTCAAGTTATTAACTTTTGCATCCATCGTTAAGCATCATGTTTTATATCTTGCATCATATTAAACATGGCATTATTATCATGTGTAGTGAACGAAAGTGAGAACGTGGTAGTCAACCAAGTTGTTGAGGAAGTTAATCCATCTGTTGAGGTCGGGTTTGATATCTGTGGAACATCTCCGGAACCTGACTTTTCCGATAATCAAGGCAAGCCCCGGATGCATTTAAACCTACCTTGTGTTCTACAAAATTATATCGCTTTTGCTTTTAAATATTGCATTAAGTGATTAGGAGTTGAGTGGAAACCTAATTGGTGCATTACCAACCTTGTTTTTCCATATCAACCTTGTTACCAGTTTTAATTCGAGAATGCCTAATTATGCTTAGCCATGCTTAGACCGATAAAAGTCAGGTGAATACCTATCACCTGCGCGATATAAATGGATTTTTGGATATAACTGGTTATTTATGTTATCATAAGATATAATCTTGTGCAGTAATAAATCTAGACCGGGCGGACTCGGTGTGTGAGAGCCACAAGACATGGAGGTCTTGTGAGCAGGTTCTTTCCGCCTGTGTCGATTAAGAACTGTCCATTGTTGAATTGCATGAGGTGAGACTTTGTAGTACTAGCCACATACTCTGGTAAGCCTTAACTTAGCTATTCTATTACGAGAATGGCTACTTGCGCACTGGGAGTGGAGAGATGGCGAGAATAGCGTGTACCCACGTGGCAATGGGCTAGATTGGTGGAGTACTGTATTCTCGGGTGGCGCGGACCCATTCTTGTTTTAGAGGACCTGAGGGTAGGTTGGTATATGTAGGTCAGGGACCTACATATGTCGTGTGGTTGGGAATCCCTAGCTGGGTTATAATCGGTTTGAATCGTCGTTGCTCCTCGGTTATGGAGACTCAACTCACTGTTCATCATCGTAGTTAATAAATGAAACTTGAGGAAAATTTGAGAAAGAGTTTGATATGAAGTTCATGATCTCATTACGGATCATGGTAGATTCATATACAATTTTGAGAAAGATTTAAATGTTGAAAGAAAGAATCTTGTTAGAGAGCTTTTACGCAAAAGAATTTTGATTCTTGCTAAAGCCTTACCTTGAATCCCTGAGCCTGCATTCCTGAGTCTTATCAGTTTTTACTTTGGTTAAGTCTTGTTGAGTACTTTTGTACTCAAGGTTCTTTAACCCTTGTTGCAGGTGAGTCTCATGAGCAGGTCTACTTTGGACCGTGCTGCATGACTGTTTTTCAAATCAATGACGACAAGTAAATGTGTGGCCCTTGGGCAGGGCACTTTAATTGTGTGTTTTGTATTATGTTACTAATACACTCCACTACTATGGTTTGTAATAATAATCATACTTAGATTGTAAGGTTTGAAACAACTATTTTGTAAACTAAGTTATTGTAAGACTTCCGCTATTTCACTCTGATGTATATTAATGAATAAACTGTTGTAATACTACAATGACTCTGTAATGAGATCCTGCTCGAAAAAATCATGGATGATTCGAGGTTCTTTGAGGACACCCGATAGTCTTCTTAAGTTATTGGGAACATATGCATAGTCGTCAGAGGTCATTGGACAGTGATAGGTGCATGTGGGCCCTATAATTTAGGAGGTTCTGCCACAAGTAAGAAGCTCATGTTCATCTTTTGATATCAATTTCTTAAGAAAGTTATCTTTGTTAATTACAAGCTTGCGGGTTCGTCGCTCATCCCCTAGACGAATACTCTAGTAGAGGACTCCTCATAAACATGGAAGTTCCAGGACAATGCTAGAGTAGTGACCGATAGCGTAGATGTGGTGTCTAAGCTAGAAGTCACCTTCATTTGCCTCGTATCCCCGGGTTGAGGGGTAGGCGGCAGGTGATGATAGACCTATCTGTCCTTCGTAATCCCCCACATTTGGATACGGCGTAGAGCCATAGGCTGGTATCGCCTGGTAGACCAAGCGTAAGCCGGTGCCCGAAGCAAGTCTGTAGTGGCAAAGTTACCTTTGCTTAGGTTCTCTAATCTTTAGAAGAACCTCACTACCCGAGTGATCCTTTCTCTTGTTCTCCTGGGTAGACTAGCCAAGAGACTTCTTACACCTCCGTTCCTCATGGAAATATGATACCCTAAATACTACCGGGTGAAGTACTACAATGGTACTTCCATGCGCTTGTGGACTTTTTTACTTACGCTATGAAGCACCAACAGAAGTACCAGCATCCATCGGAAGTTCCGATAGCCAGAATTCCTAGACCCGCGTTAGAACTCCCGACTACTAGAAGTCCTAGTTCAGGCTGGAACTCCCAACACAGATCTAGGTCAGCCATGTTTTGACCGTCCGTGTCGCCTTGACTTAGGGTTAAAATTCCTTTTAACTGTGGTTGGACCAGTAACTTAACTTGTTCCACTCTTTCCCCTCCCACCCGCTTGCTCCTCACTTGCCCCTACGTTGCCCCCACACCACCCTCGCACTGCTGTCATCGCCCTGGCTTTCTCGAGAGCTCTGGCTTTGCCCCTCCTCCCCTCCTCCATCTTCCCAGAGTCAACCTCATCCTCTCCCCATCGACGGTTGAAGGTCATGGTGTGGTGTGGAGTTTGTCCATCTGCTCGTGGGTCCATTCGTGGAGGCCGTGGAATCGTTCATGGAAGTCATGCTCGTCGTGGACTGCATGGTCTTCTTCCTCTCCCTCCCTCTCTCAAGGAACAATCTCCATGGCTAACCCTATACCTAACTTCTAATGTACCTTGGTTTTTGCTTCTATTCTTCTTCTTCTCTCTCCTCCTCTACCTTCCTTGTGTGAATGATTGCAAGGATTTGGGGCCCCATGGATGGATTGGCCACCAAGTGTGCCATAAATACTAGCTCTGCACTAGAACTCCCGACCGTCAAAAGTCTCAGCTTGAGCCAGTACTTTTGACCCCTTGGTTGTTACTCCATCCACGTCTCTCCATCTCTAGGCATTCGTTCAACCTGCTTTGCCTTGATTCTTAGTTTCGCTTCCCTTTTTCCTCATAGCCATGGCTTTCGGTAGTGACGACAACCCTCCCCACCATCAAGAGAAGAGGTCCAAGAAGAACAACGACCCCATCGGCTCCTCCAAGCCGTTAGGACATACCAAGGAAGCTTGTCTATGTGATGTCGCTAGTGCTCATGGTCATGGCAGGAGGGCTCATGCTCGTGGCGCTCAAGCTTCCAGTCAAGCTCTAGTCGATCCTCCTCTATGTATTGGTGCCATGGCTCAAGAGTTTGTACTAGGCCTTAGAGATGTGCCTGTCGTGGATCCTACTGAAGAAGCCCTCAATCAAGCTGGTAGGACCATCGTTGCTGATGTGTGTACTATGACCCCACCTACTAGTCTAGGTTACTTCAGGGTTAGCCATCTGGTTCCCTTTTAAGGCCCCCTTCAGCGCACACCAAATCTAGCATGTGGTTACATTCCACACTTGATGGTTGACTATCGTCACAAGGTGTCTAAGATTCATCGTCAGTGTGCCCAATCTCTCAATATTGAGCCTAAGGATTTGAGGATCGAGTATAGGTTCTGGCAACCCTTTCACTTTGATTTCTATTATCACTTGGTCTACCTTTGTTACCTCAGAAAGCGAGAGCCTCTAGTGATTCAAATGAAGTACATTGACACTTATTGCCTCAGTTAGTTGCCTGAATTAGAGCTTAAGCAGATGGTCTGTGACTTGAAGAGGACGGGGCTTAAACCGTTGATGGAGTTCTGCAAGCTATGGAACAATGAGTTGATTTGTTAGTTCTATGCATCCTATGACCTAGACACTACCGGAGACACTTAGGTCATTGATTGGACCATTGAAGGGAAGCACTACAAGGTTGTTTTTCCTACTTTTGCTCGCCTTCTTGGTTTGGACCGCAAGGATCACCGGTCTACCACCATTACTGAGATTCTGGCTCTTGCTATGGACGAGTATCAGTATATGTACTTGACGAGTATCGGTATATGTACTTGAAGCCATACTACTATATGTTGAACAACATCCTTTGTCAAATATTGTATCCCAAAAGTGGTGACTCTACTCATCCATGTGATGACTCACAGGTTGTGCTTGACTACTTTGGTGATGAGTTCACCAAGTTCTCCATGAGTTGTTAGCTTTGGGACAAGATCTTCCAGGCTAGTGAGGATGTGGTGAAGCACTTCCCTTATGCTCCCTATATAATGCATATCATTGAGCAAGTGTCAGGCCTCAGCTTGGCTACGGACGCCCTCATCGAGTGCTCAAAGTTTCCAACAAGATGTCCCTTTAGGCGAAGAAAGAGTTGGAGAAAGCTGCCAAAGGCAAAGGACAAGGTGCTTTGGGTTCCTCCTCCCATGCTTCTCCACCTCGTGCTTCGCGCTCTTATCGTGCTCATAGTGAGGAGCTTCAGTCCTCTTCCTCCTTCGGTAACAAGCCCCCTAGCAAGTTCAAGTTCTTCATGAAGTACATGTTTGGGGCTTGTTGTGCTAGTGCTGAGCAGGAGCAAGAGATGTTAGTGAGGATGCATCGCATTGAGCAGAAGCTTGACATTCACTCCGCACCTCCTCGGGACTTGGAGCCACTTCATGATCCTTTTGAGATTTATGATGAGGCTTGCAAGGAGTACTATGGTGAGTCATCCAATCCACCTCATCGCCATGAAAAGCAACACGTTGATGTTGATGACGAGGAGTACCACAAGGAAGACGATGATGACGATGATGATGGTGATGATGGTGGTGACCGTGATGACGATGAGGACTATGAGGATGAGTAGCCATTTCTTTCACGTGGTCTACCCCTTTTGGCACTTGTTGACAAAGGGGAGTGTTAGGCTTTGATCTTATTGTAATAAGTTAGTTGGTCATTTGAGTTCAAGACTTTAAAACCTTTTAGCTTGTATGAACTATGTCGTGTGGTGGCACTATGTGATGGACAACTATGTATTTGTGTGATGGATGATTGTAGGACAAGTAATGCTTATCTATCTTATTAGCTATTGTGTTTGTCTCTACTTGTGATTGGTGGTTGTTATATTTTGGATGGCCATATGTTGGTTAAAGTTTTTACTTTGTAATCTTGGCCATCATTTTCTTTATTTGTTTGTGAATATAACATGTCATATTACATATCTTTTTCACAGACATATTTTTTTGTTCACTCACTTGTTGCACCCCACGGATTGCAAAATTTAGGGGGAGCTTTTTGACTTGATATATGCAAATGAGGTATAAATGATCATTATTGAAATTCAAATTCATTGCATATATTAAGGGGGAGCTCTCCATAAATTTTGGGGTTCAAAAGCTTTAAATTCTTTCATTCTTATAAAAGCCTAAGTTAGTTGTCATCAATTACCAAAAAGGGGGGGTTAGAAGTGCATTTGCCCCCTATGTGGGTTTTAGTGTATTGATGACATCCAAATTAGGGACTAATGAGATCTTAATGAGATTTATCGTAGCTTTAGTCCCATGAAAGAATCACAGAGTTGTTTTATGAAATGGTGTCCCTCAATTCTTGAAGTATAAAAGGCGGATGAACTCAAAACGGACTTCAAAGTTTTTATCTTTTGTTTTGGGTTTAGGTTTAAAAGAGGGATGCAAGTTTAGGTGGTCCGAGGAAGATAGAGTGCTCAAGCATAAAAATAAAATAAAAATAGAGACACTCAAGCACCTCACAAACACTTATAGTTTTTGGGACTTTGCCCGTCGGAGGTCCTGGCTCCTGCCGGAAGTCCCAAGTTCTTAGGACTTAGTCGCCTTGCTCGGCTGGCCATCGGAAGTCCTGACAGCCGCTGGGAGTTCTAACTCCGGCTAAGCTAGCCCAACTGTCTGCATGTATGAATAGTATTTTCTTTAGCCGTCGAAAGTTCTGGCGATCTATGTCAGAACTTCCAACGCAGATCTGAAGGGTTAGATTTTGCCTATGAGTATAGATAGCTCTCTCCTCTCTTCTAACCATCATGCACTCATTCATTGTGACCTAACTCTGTCCAAAAGAGCTTCCAAGCATTCAAAGCTCCCCTCTCCTCTCCCCTTTGCTCCTAACTTTGATTCCCCTAAGAATTTGAGTGAAAGGAGAGTAGATTCAGTGAGAGAATCACTTTGGCAAGCTTGAGCACTTGATTTTTTCATCAAGCCCGTTGGATTTGCATCTATTACTCTTGGAGCTTTGCTCCTAGCCAGCTAGGCGTCGCCCAAGAGCTTCCATCTTATGGAAGAGCCTTGGGAAGTTTGTATTACCCTCGATTTCTTAGTGGAAAGCTCAAGTGACCTTTGTGGTTGCTTTAAGAGAGGCAAGGAGGTGGAAGAGACTCCGACCTTTATGGTCACCTCAACAAGGACATAGGAGCTCCTTTGTGGGGTTACCGAACCTCGGGATAAATCCTTGTGTCCTGCGTGCTTGTTGTTGTTGTGATTTGTGCTATCATATTTGTTCTTGGTTGTTTCTCTTCTCTCCAAGCACTTCTTAGGGTCTGGACTCGATCTACGGAGTTGAAGCATTTCAGCATCAAGGGAGTGACTCTACATATCTACCTAACCACTTGGAAGTGGGGTTGTAAGAAATTTCACACTAAAAGTTCATTTTAGCACTTGTAGTAAAAATCACGTAGGAGTCGGAACTCCTGGCTATTTGTGTCGGAAATTCCGGCTCAAACTGTCGAGACTTCCGACAGTCGCTGACATTTGACTTTGAGTTTGTGTAGAATTTTTTAGATACGTCTATTCACCCCCCCCCCCCCCCCTCTAGGCATTGTTTAGATCCTTTCAAGTAGTGCGATCTTATCTGCAGCAAGCATGAGATGACCGATATGCCAACTCAAATCGTGAGGGGCAATCTTCTGGTTCCTGTCAGTGCTAAAACTAAAAAGGGCTACCATTTAGCATCATCTAAGAGAAAAAGCAGTACACCGGTGCAAGTACAATAACATGTGTATCCCATTTTATTATAAAATCAGGTGGTGCCAATAGGAAGAACCTCCCCATCTTTAATCCCACCATGCAGTGAGCTGCTTGCCACATGAGGATCCATCTGAACTATAGCAGCAAAAATCCTTAAGTTCTAGATAACTATTTAAATAAATCACATAAACCCGGTAGGCAGAATTAACATCTTTTTAACATAATGCATGCCTCCCTGGTTATTAACCCACAATTGAAGTAACTTAACCATCTCAGCCTTCCTGGTTTTCATGGCAGCTGTAAGGACTCAATAATCTAAGCTAGTTTTCAAATTAGTAGAAATCCACCCTATTGTGGTCGAGAACTTCACAGAATGTCTCATGGATTTTTCAACAAACAAAATAAATGGTAGGGTCATGTTCAACTCATATTTATCAAGTTTATCTGAAAAGTAGATATGGATTCCGTCAAGAAACAAACACCATTTTTAGGCAAATGCTAAATCAAGAAACAAACAGCCCAAACATGCATCAGTGATTGTCACTTACCTCCCTGGGCATGAAGATTCATGGCCCCTTCCACTACCACAAACCCAAATTGCCTTGAGTGTCAAAAACCTCCAAGGAAAGGGCTTAACCGCCAAGGAAATGATCCTTGTCCACAAACTATCAAGCAAATGCACTCAAGAATAGAAGACAATGGAAAATTAGTTTCCTTGACGGTTTTGACACTCAAGGATGATTTCCTTGGAGGCTGGCCGCCAAGGAAACTACAACCAGACTTAATTTACCGAAGAGTCAAGGAAATGTTGCAACCGCCAAGGAAAGAAGTTTTCTCAGGGGTCGACAACCGCCAAGTAAATTAATTTTCTTGAGGGTCGACAACCTCCAAGGAAACACGCTAGACCGACAAGGTAATTGTTGTTTCCTTGGCTGCTCTTCACCTCCAAGGAAATTAACCGCCAAGTTAACTTTGATTTACTTGAGGGCCGGCCCCCAAGGAAATCTACACCGGCAATAAAAAAATAATTGCAGTAATCAATATATTCTAGTCACTATATTCAATTGACACATGATAACATTCATAGACATTTATTCTGGCCCCTAATCATTATATTGACGTAAAATATACATGCGGATATTACAAGTGCATTTACGATTCATCCTTACATGAAGTCCATACATCATAACACACGAGTCATTAATAGTCAAGGTGGTAGGGGTATTACTAACTCCTGTATCAAGCCCTCCACCACATAATCTTTTGGTCTAAGTCGTAGATTTGCTGGTTGCATACCTACATAAGAAAATAGAACAAAGAATCAATTACTAAGATCTATGGAACTTGAATGAGAACTTTCAGTGAGTCCCTAGTCACTACTTCCAGTTTTTTTGCTGGTTACATTTTATTATGTTGATGCAGAGGAATTGCATTACAACGGCAATCTAGCAAAGTACTCCCTCTGTCTAGGAAAGAATGCAATTATGGGATCCGTGTCGGTCAAAGTGACTCAAGTTTGACCGAGTTTATAGTAAATGATATTAGCATTTATGTCTCCAAACAAAATTTATTATGAAAATATATTCTATAACTAATCTAACTATACTTATTTTATATCATGAATGATAGTAGGTTTTAATATAAATTTAGTCAAATTTTAAACGGTTTGACTCCTCGAAAAGCGAGAATTGCATTCTTTCCTGGATGGAGGGAGTAATGTCATCTCTGCTTTACTTAACATGTAATGATTAATTAGTACTACAAGAATTCAGTAAATAATAACAGGCAAGAACAGTCATTTAACATGACAGAAGAAACAAGCTGTGGTGAGTTGAGAAAGTTTGCATCTTTGGACACAACTGAGTGTTAGGAGTATTTCATTATAACATATTTCTTGCAATCACTTGTACTTTAGATTAGACCGGGACAATACACATTGGCATTTTTTTGCAGGGTATACACATTGGCATTTGAACACACACAGCATACAATTTTATTAAGAGAGCCATGAGACCATAAGTACAGAAATATAGTATTCTTGCTTGTATGAGGGGCACAGAGCAGAGATGCGGTTAAACTAATGGCGATATAAGAAAAATCTTTACTGACCATTCTGCAGTAATCCAAGATGAAGGAGCATGTGTTCATACACTTCTAGATAGATAGCTTGATACACATCTGCAATCCAGCGAGCTGATATCTGCAATACAATCAGTGTGTCGTGATCAATCAAATAAGCTTCAGAAAAAAACAATAGTTAAACAATATATTCAATTAGTACAGAATTATAATTGACGAGGCTGTGGACTACTATTAGCACATGAGCGAGATTTTAAGAGTTACTAGTATTAGCAAATGGAGTACCAGGAACAGATCAAAACCCAGCCAAAATTACTCATCGACATGGCTAAAACAGTGGACTGGGCTCAAAGAAAGTAAAGAGGAAGGCTAAGCAGGTTGATGAATGGGGCTGAGCTACAAGGTTTCATGAACCTTCATCAAATTCAGTAAAACAAGACAGTAGTCTGTTACTAGGTGCCAATTCAGGAGTGTAGCTAAATTCCTCTGTCATCAAGGTGCTCATATCAGAATGCATATCCGGAATTCAGAGAAAAAAATATTCATGCTACAATAGAGATGTGAAGAAAAAATATTATCACAAGGAGAAGAACTGAAAGACTACAATTCCTGTCACATGCGGAAAATGAAATGAGTGAAACCATGTGACTGAAACATGGAGCTTACACTAGAACATGCGAGGGATGCCGTGGGGAGGGGAGGCGCAATTACCATACTATCCTTCGACGAAAAAAGTTAATTAGAGCTAATAACGTGCTTAGGAACCAAGAGGAACCAAGAAGTACCCCCAACCACTGTAAAAGATCTCGAATAGGAAACATGTTACTAACAAGGCAATAGAAAACATGTTACTAACAAGGTACTGGGTAGTAGCATGAAAAACTAGTTGCAGATTGTAGCATGAAAAACACAGTGTCTTACTTTTCCCTTACAGTCTTCATGACTTGGGCATAACAAGAAACTGCTGCTGGGTCATCTGGATCAACAATGATCTTTTCCTTTTTAAGTACTGCAAGAGTTGTTTCAAACATCTTTACTTCAAAGAATATGCCCTTAAGGAGATCTTGATAACATCAAAGAGTGAAGTTAGGAATGAAAATTAAACTCCAAAAGTTTTGTAACACATAAAAAGCAGTATTCTGATCATTGTTTTGTATATACAACAAATAAAGAAAAATTGTACATGACAGACTTTAAAGTAAGAGCCTGTTTGGATCCCAATTGGATTATGGTAATCTGTATTATGGATGAGCTTATAATAATCTGTATCCCAAAAGTCGCATGAACCAAATATAGCTCCAGCAGCATTACCAAATAAACTGAGTAACACAAACATAGGAGCCAGTATAGAAGGTGAAGCGCCAATAACAGAACATATGCTGACACTAAATGACCCAAAACTGAAAATAAACTGAGTAACACAAACATAGGTTGAATATTGTGAGATTGTCAATTATATGTAGTTAATTGTTTTTGTCTAATTTTTAAATATGTAGGAAGATGCTTCTAAACTAACATGAAAAATGTATCTTGTACACCCAATATATTTTTCAAATGTAATATGCTATATATAAGTTGTTGTGGAGGAGTTTTAAGTTATTTTGAATAGATTTTCTATTTTGTATAGTTTAAATTAATTTTTGTGTGTTCATTTAAAGTAATAGTAAATTGAACTGTCCGTACCTCCAGAAATATTCAAAAGATTCATAAAAATATATTTTGGCTCACCCATATCTTGGAGTTAGACAAAAAAATTCATTTGTTTGCTAGGGATAATTCATAGTTTTATCTCCAAATTACCATAAGATAATTATAATAATATCTAAACTTTGTTAGAAAATTCTACAAACTTGCATGACAACATGGCTTTGGTGTATAATCTTTACATAAAAAATTGAATGATTTAAACAAAGTGGTACTATACATTGTTCACAAATCACAAGTGGATATATCTCTCAAATAATTATAACTATGTGAGAGATATCTCATTTGTGAATAATGTATAGTCTAACTTTGTTAATATGATTTAAAATTTTTATGCCAAGATAGTACAATATGATCTCATGCCAAATTTTAGGATTTTTGGACACCATAAAGATATTATTGTTTTTTATGTCAGAGTCACCAAAATACTTATAAGCATTTCCTTAGCCGCCAACCTCCAAGAAAATTCAATAACCCCCAAGAAAATGATAATTTACTTGATGGTTTAGAATAATACCCAAGAAAATAGGTATTTTTCTTGGCGGTTAAGAACAACACTCAAAGAAATAGTAGTTTCCTTGACTGTTTACAATTACACTCAAGGAAATATGTTATTTTCTTGGAGGCGATTGGAAACCGCCAAGGAAACACCCATATTCCTTGGCGGTTTACTTCAACCTCCAAGGAATATATGTTTCCTTGAGAGTTCAGTAGCACCACCAAGGAAACTATATATTCCTTGGCGGTTTGATTTTAGCCCTCAAGGAAATTCCTAGCACTCAAGGTAATTCCAGTTTCCTGTAGTGTTCCAGCTGGGCATCTCGAAATCAAACTACCACCCATATACGATGCTCTCACAGCTAACATAGGGGAAGCAAAGCCCAGTGACAATTATTTAGAAGTGGCAGATAACAGAAGAGCTTGAATGGACCTCTTGGTTTCAGCAGGGACAAACATTGTGAATAACATGATGATTATCTGGGTCCAAAGCATCAGTTACTGATCCAGGAATGCACATATTCAAAAACTTTACCCTGCGTACAGAGATCAACAGAACCACGTCATCAAAACACGGATAGTCAAACACCGTTCTTAGAATGGACAAGAAAAGCAGTAAACATCAACGATAATCAGATTGAGTCAGGAACCTAGGACAACCGGATCCAAAGGGCCCCGAGGAGCAGACCTTCTTCGCGAGGAGTAGATTGAGAGGGAGGGAGGCAAGCCAGCGCTGGCGGCGCCGCCGGGAACCCTAGGACGACCGGATCCAAAGGACCCCGAGGAGCGAGCGGCTGACATGGGTGAGGAGGGAAGACCAGAACAATGCAGATGCGGCGCGCGTCTGGAGGAAAAGCGGCAGCGGCGGCGGCATGGGAGAGTGATGGAGCGGCGCGGCGCGTGTGTGGGAGGAGAATATGCGGCGTCCGGGAGAAGTGAGCAATCGCCAGAGTTTTTTTTAACCTTTTTTCGGCCTAGCCTGGTGGCCGGTGGACGGCAGGTACTACCATGCTGGCGGCCTGCGGCCTAGCATCCTTGGCTGGCGCCCTCTCCTTTTGGCTTGGTAGTAGGGGCCCTGGGCCCTTGCTTCGTGGCCGACGGTAATAGAAATGTTCACTTCTATGAGAAAAATCTTAACGATGAATCCGAAATTATCATAAAAATTGTTTTTTATGATGAAAATTTTGGTTTCGTTATAGATCATCGATGACGATCCTCGAACCCCTTTATCTATGATGAAATCGGGTATTGTCATAAAAAAACGTCACATAACAGCACAGGATTTGGTCACAGATCACTCGCGTGACTGTTACTGCTCATCTATGACGATCTTATTCAGAACTGTGACGAATAAGGCTTCGTCATTAAACTAATTACTGATCTGTGATGAACAATATTCGATCTATAATGACAGCGCTTTATCATAGATCTCCACACGGTACTTTCTACATCCGACGTGTACCTGTGGGACCTGCAGTTACTCATCCGTGACACTTACAATTTATCATAAAAAGTCTCCGATCGATCCTTTCTCCATGTGATGTGTACCTGTGGGACCCTTCTCCATCCGACCTGTGGGACCTGATGGCTTGCGTGTCACATGTACCTGTGGGGCCTTTCTCCATCTCCATCCGACCTGCGGGACCCGACGCTTGCGTGTCACTTGTGCTTGTAGACCCTTCTCCATCCGACTTGTGAGACTCGATGGCATCTTTCTCCATCTCCATCTGACTTGTGGGACCCAACGGCTTGTGTGTCATGTGTCCAACTTGTGGGACCCGATGACACATTTCTCATCTCCATCCGACCTGTGGGACCCAATGGTTTGCGTGTCACTTGTTGCCGCCGAGGTTTAATAAATTCAAACTAAAAAAAACCATGAGAGCTGGAAGTCGAACCCAGGACCTAGAGCAAGGAATAATCCGTCTTCACCATTGCGCTAGACGCTTGGTTGTTTTGACATGTCTTTGGAGTAGTATATGTTCTATATGTGGATAGGTTGACTTATATATTAGATATATCCCTTACAAGTGGAAACAAATATGTGCCTGTTGGACTTGCGGCGGTAGCACCAACGGAGGATCCCCAGTGTGCTGTGGTGGCTCAAGCGTCCTTTAGGAGGCTGGGCGGCGGGTCTTCTTGGTGGAGCACAGTGGCATTGGCGTCCGTGTCCGTCGTGTGCCGCGGAAGAGGCGACAGATCCGATCCATAGGTCTCCTTTCTTGTCTTTTCCTGTTAGCTTCACTATTTTGGTCCTTGCTTGAACATGAGGTATACAAGAAACATTCTAGCATTTTAAATCTGGTTAGGTAAATGATGATGAAAAGAACTAGGAGGTGGCACTGGTTGGTTTTCTGCCGACGCGTGTCACTTGTAGATCTGTTTAGGCAAACAATCAGGCCCTTCGCTTCTGCCTTAAAGTATTTTTTCTATCCTATGCTTGTTTGATTCTACATTTCTGTTTTATATGCTGTAGTGCCATCAATGAGTCCTTATGGTATTTTGAACTTGTAATATATCTGAGGCCATATTTCTATGCCAATGATGTCTACCTGGTTGTTGGATGTATTAGGATGAAGCTCATATGTTTACTTTCTGTGTCTTCTCCTTGTTGACAACCAAGTTATCCATTTGGTTCCAAACAAGATGAAGGCATCGAAAGCAAATCAATGCTTTGTGTCCATCATTCACATGACTGGGGCCACTAATGTCTAAGATGCACATGTTGCTACTGATACCAATGATGATCACTACCACTTGTTCACTAACATTCTACGAGTGAAAATTGAGGTAGCTTATTTGGGTTGTGTAGATTTGAGATGAGTCGTCCCTGCTATGTTGTGTTCAATGGCCGTGAGCCAGGAGTTTACTACAACTGACCTGACTACTAGGAACAAGTTCATAGGTTTCATGGTGCTTGTTATAAAAAGTACAACTCCTATGAAGAAGGAATTCCTACCTTCAAGTCAAGAACCAACTCAAATCCACCCTTAGCTCATGATGATGACTTCTATCTTCCAAACCCAACAGTTGCTCCACCCTCTTTGTCCTTCAAAACTATTGTAATTGTAGTCCTCTTAATCTTTGTCTATCTCCTATGAAAGAAGCTCTGAGCTCGTGTACTAATTGTAAGTCTAATGGTTAGACTTGATTTAGCTAGAATTGTAATGGTTACAGCTCCATTAACTGGTACTCTAGTTTAAGTTATATATATCTATGTGGTGCTACTCTAAATTTAGTTGAGGTCGTACCATGAAAACTGTTAATGGTTGTTAAAGTCTCACTTTGGTATGAGTTGTGGACTTCATTTATGTATCTTTGTTAGATTATTTTCCTCCTTAGTGATCTCATTACTGAGTAAGCTCTCATCCTACTGCATGCACACTGACGAAATGGAGGAGGCCCCCAACAAGAGGAACACACTAACTAGCCTCATAAACGATGTCTTTGTTGAGATCCTCCGTCGCCTCCCCACTCGCTCTTTGTTCTGCTGCAAATGTGTCTATCACTCCTGGAAGTGCCTCATCTTAGACAACCATAAGTTGATGCCCTAGACTATGTCCGGCTTCTTCTATGATAGAATCTATAGCCAACGAAACTTCACCAGCATCACCGGTGTTTACCCCTCCTTGTCCTTCTTGTCCTTCACCATGACCAATGTAGCTGTCTCAGATTGCTGCAACGACCTCATCCTATGCTGGTGCCTTGGGGCTGATGGATACCGTTATGTCATCTACAATCCGGCAACCCAAAAGTTGAAGGTACTACCACCTAGAATCCATTCTATTGGTGAGGCTCGATTGGGGTTCGATCTGATAGCCTCCTCGCACTTCCATGTGTTTGAATATATGGAGGAGGATGGTCAGTGCATGGATGTTAACATCTACTCATCTAAAACTATAGCATGGATCTTTAAAGAATCTAAATGGGGCGAGGAGGCTGAGTGGACATTTTCAAAATCAGCAACTATGTTTCTTAACGGTTGTCTGCACTATATTGGGTTCTGTGAGGGTTACCATCATATACTTGCTGTGCTTATGGAGGGAAAGGCATGGAGGAAAAATCCTAACAGGCTACGTTGTTTTTCATGCTCCATCTATTAAGCTCAGGGTCACTTGTGTCAATATACTATTGGTGGTCACAATATGTCCAAGCTTTCAATCTGGATCCTTGAAGACTATGGTACTAATAATAAATGGACATTGAAGCATACTATCAGCCTGTGTAAGTTGTTTGGAAAGACTAAGAAACAAATGGGTTACTTTGATTTTGAGTCGTGCTACACAACGGTTATAGTTCACCCAGAATAGAATTTGGTTTTCTTTGTTGGGGTTGGGGTGGAAAGAGCCATCATCGCATATAACATGGACAACAGAAAAGTTCATGTCATCCCTACACATTACATTCTATATGGTAGATGTGACATCCTACCAGAAATCATCGGCAGACCTTACTATCTTTCCTATGTTCCCTTGTTCTCGGAGTTAGAGTCATTAGCAAAGTAGTAAATAAAGCTGCATTTGATGTATCTCTCTATCATGACATGTTTAAATGGATCAATGTTGTTTGATTGTCTATGGACATGTTAATTTTCTCTTGGATGGATGTTGTCATTATTTTGTAGTAACTTTAACTTGTTTGTAATGTAAGCTAAGGTATGTGCAGTATGTCAGACGCGTTCAAATCTATAGAGCTCGAACTTTCTTGCGTGTGCAGTAACATTTCAACACCAATGGCTCATCTTTGTTCCCAAAAAAACACCAATGTCTCCTCTACAGTAGTGATATATTAACCACCGTGATCTCTTCCACAACTCCACTTGTTTTCCTTCCTTTCCCGAGCCCTCCCATTCCCACTATAGATCTAAAATCGCCAAGAACATGCGGTTGTCTTCTCCAAACCTACTTCACTCTTAGCCATAGCCATGGTGAAGGGCAAGCCTTCTGCAAAGCGCGCATGGGAGGGGGATGACGCCATGCCCATGGTGAAGGACGATGATGCCGTGCCCATGGTGAATTAAGATGAAGCTCCGGTGGATCCCTTTGGAGATAGAGACGATTTGACCATTGGCATCATGAGTAAGGCTTTCTTCAAGATTAGACATGTGCTACAGAACACCGGTCTAGGCACCCTCAACCCGCCTTGGTAGGAAAAGGTGAGTAGTTACGTCTTCATTTTTCACCAACTCACCGATGTCTTGGAAGAACTACCAGCCTACCTAAACAAGAATCGCGCAGACAACGCGGAGTACATCCTCGCCTGCTATTAGAGCTAGATAGATGGCTTTGACACTAGTGTCGTGATGCAGGGAATCAGCACCGCCCACAACATCAAGAAGCACTAGCGCAACCTGGTTAGTGCCGATACTGAGTAGGTGGCCAACCGCATCACCGCTGATGAGCAAAAGGGCCTCATGGTTATAGTAGAGGACAACGCCAATGTTGATACCAACGACGAGGACGAGGATGAGGACAGTGATACCAATAATGTGAATAAAGTTCCATTTAATGTATCTCACGTTGCATTTGATGTATCTTCCTTATGTTGGGAGTACGGATGATGTTGTTACTCTTCCTTATGTATCTTCCCTTGCATTTTATGTCAGACGTGTTCAAATGTACAGAGGTTTTGATTTGTGAAGTTTGATTTGCATGTCTATGTTTACTTTTGTTAAACTTTGTATTAGGTGGGTTAAACTCTGTTGAGTATGGTGTAGATCAGGTTCTTTGGTCAATTGGTAGCTGGTTTCTAGCCCCTGTTGGTTGGTTTTGCCTGCAGGTTTCTTTCTGGTACTCTTTCTGATCTGTAGTATGATAAACATGCATAACAGAATTCATTTGATCAAGTCTTGTGTTGATGTAATGCCTAATGGAGGAGCCACATAGCTATTCAAATTTTATAGCACATGCAAGAAAGTTCGAGCATCATAAATCTGACTAGTTACATGGGGAAACCTATTTCATATGAATACATTCATTGAATCCCTAAAAGGAGATAAATAAAATTGAAACTAGTTACATGTCTGGCCCATTAAAATTTATGCTGCTCGGACTATTAGGTGAGCAAACGGTTTACAAGAAATAGGTAAACATCATTTTATCGAATATACTAGAGGGACGTGGTCGAGGGAAAAGTTGTGATACTTTGTTGTAGAGTACACATTTGTGGTATGGTAACTAGTTGCCATCTGTAAGCATGATTTCGGTTAGTGTCAATCGACGGAAGGGGAAAGCCACTCATGACTACTACTACTAATACAAATGTTGTGACCGAGTGCACTCTGTACGCAATATTTTTACTCATAGATCTATACTGTATAGTGTCTGACGAGATCAAATGTGCCGCATTCAGACTTTCTTGCAAGTGCAGTAAAATATGAGAATGAAGCGAATGCGGCAGGAAAGCTGGACACAAGAAGTGCATCGAGAAAAAGAGCTTTTGACCACCATGACATGCTTGAGACTTGAATACCTGGTGCGGTTGTGATATGTCTTTTCTGTACTTAAATTTCACTCCAATCCAAGCAGTCACAGCAGTCGAGGGGTAGACTAATTGCTATGACACTCTACTGTCCTATGAGATCAAATACGTAACGGCCGGACTTTCTTGCATTTGTAGTAAAAGTCAACAGTCTTAGCTTCTCTGTTCTATATTAGATCGAGGCGAGACTTGTTCATATGAACTCCTCGCTACTTGGTTCTTTCAAGTTCAACAAATTTTAACAAAGACACGAGTTGGCTTTAACAAAGATCAAATGCACTCATGATTATTAGCAAACTAAGTTTCAGATCAAAGACAACTAGAAAGAAATCTAAAGCAAAGAAACCAGCTACAAAATGACCAAATGACCTGAGCTACACCATGCTCAATAGAGTTTAACCCACCTAATACAAAGTGTAGCAAAAGTTCACACAGACATGCATGCAAATAAGAGTTCACATATTTGCAAGGGCGTCCCACAGATCAAACCTAGTCATGACTACTAGTACTACTGGTATGTCCCATAGATCAAGGGTCGAGGCGGGCGTACAGGATCTTGTCCATGTCCACCTTCACTAAGATGGTGTTGGTGGCTGGCTCAAAACTCTCGACTAGATTGACGATGTCATCGTCCTTCGATTCTAACGGAAAACCCTGCTCCGCCACCCAAACGTTCACTGCTGCGCTAATCTAAAGCTGGGCAGCAGCCAACGCCGCGGTAGCCCCTAACAAACGGCTTTGGTCACCATGGCTCGAAGGCAGGCCGATAGGGGTTGGAATGGCTCCTCGACAAATAGATCATCCATAGGGAAGCTAGCATTACTGGCGGCTTGCACGCATAGCTGCAGGGTTTCGATCCACGTCCTTAGTTTTACAAGAAGGTTCATCATGTTATGGCCCTACTCCATGAGGATCTCCTAGTTGACTCGCACCTTGGAGAACTCAGTCATGGAAGCTTGAAGTACGTCATGCGAGGCATCCAGCTCACTGTGCAGCATCTCGGTGTTTAGCCTAGTCACTGACAAAACCGCTTGGACCACACAGTAATCATTCAATAATTGACGATAGTCTATGTCATCTACAGATTCATGCTCTTTTGATGATTTGCCCACTTCAGAACCAGAGGGCTATATGAGGATAGAGGGGCTCGGTGGCAGCAAGCAGCGATAGGATGACTCTCCGGCACCACCGGGGGAATGCCCTAAGACTGGGGATGGCACCGCCATGGAGGAAGTGCTTCATAATGCAAGGCAAGTTCAAGCCCATATAGGATAAGGGGGAGAGCGATCTGATTGAGAAGGCAAATGACTTTTACCAAACTGACCAGCGTAGCATGGCACGGAATCACGGGTGGCTACCTCCATCGGGGGATGGCTCGTGGGGCCGCTTTCCGAGCGCGATTGCGAAAAAAGAACCGGGCTCCAGGGCCAACGAGGCTCGGGACACCATCATGCCCACGTTCACCTATTGAGATAGTAGGCAAATTCCAAATAATAATTAAATTGAATAGCAGGAACACAAATACTAGTGTGAGCATCGCTCGCATACTCTAGTTAAATGAAGACAAACAACATGAATAGCGGTATGGTGATGATCCACCTCCAAAGGGGGAACTGGCGGGTGAGAGACCACGCCGATGAGAGGTTCGTCTATTGTGGAGGATTACTGATGTGGAAGGCCTCTGGAGCCTCCCCATCGATAGACGACCTCATTGGCTCCGCCTTGGTCCTGGCAGGGGGCATCGGTGATGTAGTAGGATGGAAGGCAAAAGCTATAGGCACCCCATGACTAAGATGTTTGCATGGGTGGGCGGTGGGGCTTCACCATGTCATGTCAACGCGATGGGCCAGAAGGCGACGTCCCCTGCTATAACATGCTGCTGACACCACCCGTGTGCACGCACCTGCGCGGGAATATATGGTTGTCAAGATTTTAGATGGCCGGACCTTGTGTGATCCTGTGAAGTATAAAAATTCTAAATAAAAATAATCTTTGATGCATGGTTCTTGCAAGTTCAACAAATCTTATCAAATACATGAAAATAAGATGATTTGGGTTCAACACAGATCAAAGCCACTCATGACTACTACTACAACAGATACAAATTGACCGAGTGCACTCTGTAGGAATAGTTTTACTCATTGCTCTATATTGTATAGTGTCCGACAAGATGAAATGTGCAGTGACTTTCCTACGTGCGCAGTAAAATATTAGAGTGAAGCAAATACGGAATGAAAGCTGGACAGAAGAAGTGAATCAAGAAAAAGAGCTTCTGACACACTTGAGACTTGAATGCCTGGTGTAGTTGTGATAGGTCTTTTCTATACTTATTTGATTCCAATCCAAGCAGTCATAGTAGTCGAGGGGTAGACTGAAGAGTGAAGAGTGAGATGTGTCCAACTTGGCTAGATTTGTCCTATCGGCTCGGTCAGATTTGGTCTATCGGCGGTAAAGTCACCGTAAGTTAATTTCCAACTACTTGCATCACCATTACTTGCACTTCTCCATCTTTGGCTGGCCTATTTAACCCGGGTCTAGATGCACCTATTGGGATCAATCCACTCACTCTTGAATCCACACACTCGTTAGGCAATCATCTTTCTTCATTGACTAGAGGTCCTTTGTATTTCTCCTTGTACCTCTCACGGCCTAGAGCCCGTGAGAGGTTCAAGATGGAGATAAAGCACCTCATAGGGATGCTAGTGTTTAGAGAAGGCCTTCAAGATTGTGTGCTTTAGATTCCATAATCTTGTTGCATTTGAGCATCGAGATGCAGATCTGCATCCCTCGATCCTCAAAGGTAGCAAGATTATGGAATATAAAGCACCTCACTGAGATGCTGGTGCAAGTTTTGTGAGGTGCTCCTTCTCCATCCTTTGCGAGGTGCTATCGTTGAACAGGAGCTTGACCTTGATGATTGCAGATCTTCTTACAGATCTTGTGTTATCAAAAGATCTGTAATCATCTGGTTCTCTCCTATTCTAGGGCTCCATACTCGATTGGGGGTGATTCAAGTTTGCTAGGTGCTCGTTCTTCAAGATTGGGTGCTTAGAGCATCTCCAAGCGTCCTGCTAGAGTTCATTAGCAGACCTTACTACCTTCCCTATGTTTTCTTGTTCTTCAAAAATTAGTAGAGGAGTAAACAAAGTCCATTTGATGTATGTCACATTGCATGGTGCACTAAAGTCCGGCCCATGTTTCTCAACAGCCAGACAATCCTATGCACTAACCCAGATTTCAAAACAGGGTCCAAACTTAAACTTGCAAATGACACAGTAACAAGCATCATAGGAAAATGAAGAAAAAAGAGACTTGCTCGTATGAACTTTGCAAAAAGAAATCTATAGCAAAAAGCAACCAATAGGGGCTAGACCATGCTCAATAGAATTTAACCCACCTAATATAAAGTGCAGCAAAAGTTCACACAGACATGCGTGCAAATAAGAGTTCACATATTTGCAAGGGCATCCCACAGATCAAACCTAGTCATGACTACTAGTACTACTGATACGTCCCATAGATCAAGGGTCGAGGCGGGCGTGTAGGATCTGCTCCATGTTCAGCTTTGCTAAGATGCCAATGGCGGCTAGTTGGAGGCTCTTGATGAGATCATTATCGTCTGATCCTGGCGAAAAACCCTGTTCCACCACCCAGACGTTCACCGCCTCACCAAACCAAAGCTCGGCAGCGACCAGCGCCATGGTAGCCACTTGATGAATGACTTCGGACACCACAACCACCTTGTCTTCTCGTGCCTGGGTGGCTTCCTACTAGGCCACGACAAGTGTGGCGGATGTGGCCACCAAGCAGCATGTCGACATGCAACCTGGACGCACACAACAACACTCGGACCTCGTGGTAATGCTTCAATAACTTATGATATTTTTTGTCACATGAAGATTGGCCCACTTTAGAATCAGAGGGCTATGCGGGGATAGACGGGCTCGACGATGGTGAACAGCGATGGGATGACTCTTTGGCACCACTAGTGGGAAGCCCCACGACAGGGGGCAGCGCCACCATGGAGGAATCGATGTACAATGCAAGACAAGCTCAAGCCCAAATGATAAGGGGGAGAGCGATCAGATTTAGAAGGCAAACGATTAACCAATCTAACCGATGCCGCATGGCACGGAATCGCTGGTGGCTGCCCCCATTAGCGATCTAGCCCTAGTTCCTCACTAGCATGAGATGCCGGGCAATCTTCTTATCGACGGTGTACGTCTCGTGTGGGTGGCGGTTGGCCCAAGCGAGGACATGCTCCCTGATGATGGACTGTGTCCAACCACGAGGCGCACTCTCTGGGCAAAGGGGGAAGACCAGCAAGCCATAGTGGCTGGCATGTATCATCAGCTTCTGGCTCTCTGTTGGCGGTCCTTAACTCACAGTTTTAACCACCAACATTTATATAAAAACTGCTAAAATAAACACCAAACTTAGAATTAGCACTTATAACTAATCAGTTCCATGATTATTCATTTATAGGGCGATATGTCTAGATTATATAGAAAAAGAGCCTAAAGTATACAAGAAATGCAACTTTATAGACATCCGACATGAGCCCAAGGGGAGATAGCCCCCTTACCAGCAGAATGAGGGCCTGAAGGAGTGGAGAACAAGGTCAAATTCCAACCAAACCAACTTAACTCTACATGAAACCATCATGGGTCAAGTCCAAATGACCATAGAAGTTCACCCACCAAAAATGGGCTTGATCCATCCCAACCATGGTGCGGGTGCACCCCCACTGGCCTCGATTGGCCCAAGCTTTGGTCGGTTGGTTGATGCCGCCTTTGCAATGATGGTTACACAGGTGCTTGCCAGGTTCAATGTACCTAGATGGCTGTTTAGGGTCGGTTTGGTACCTTCCATGTGGGGAGCAAGCATATTCCCTCCTCTCCACCAATAAAAGGAGTAATGGGGACCACAGCTCCTCTGGTTATCAACCAAGTCACGGACCAGGTTGACCTCACCAAGAAGGCTAATCCCTGCCTGCACAATGAAGAACACAAGCAAGAAAAAAGAAAGAACACAACCAAATTGCAGATGAATGATTAATCTCACGAAGTTGGGGTCTCACAAACCGATGAACGGTGAAACTATTCTTAACAGAATAATCTAAGCAAAACCCCAAAACCTAATGACGATGATGGCATATGATTATAAAGGTCTTAGGGTCATCGCCTACCCTAGATGCGCCCCCTAATGGGCCCAAACACGATACACGGTCCAACAGACCAAAAGACAGTGTGGCAGCACCCTGGTAGATTCTGGGCGCTGACTTGTTTTGACGATTACTGTTGATTTCAAAGAGCTTTTGACATGAGACCACTTGGATTGGCTTTCTTATCAAATTAGCTTTCTATCCATATATGGATCATTGAAATCGGAGTCCAGATGCGTCCTGGGTGACCAGTTTAAGGCAGACTGGTCCTAGAGGCCGAGGCAGACTCGAACTTGAGTTGCTTTGGGCCTCTACCTCGGGGACTTGAACCGAATTAGCCTCGGGCCTCCTTCTTGACTTGGACACCCTTGCTGGCCTCCTAACCCTCCATACCATGCACCAAACATGGTCATATGCATGGGTGTCATGTCCTCATTATCCTCCCTTCTTGACGAAAAGCCGTCCTCGGCGTCGATTGTGTGTGAAACTAATCCTGCACAACATAAAGGAGAACGGGGTTGTGAAGACAAAGGGAACTGAAATAATTATGAGAAGGAATGTGACCATGTTTCCAAGTTTCTAGCATGTCATCTGACATAAAAATTTCAGCAAACATGTGTGGCAGAACCTCCTAAGAAATCAGGCCCACGTGCACCTATTGTTGTCTTACCAGACCTCGGATAGCGTTCACGAGTTCCCAACAACTCAACAGGTCTGTCGGGTGTCCTCGGGAAACCCGAATCATCCATGATTCTATTTTCAAATAGGATCCCAATCACAGACATTGCAGATTACAACAGTTTATTCAAATATATACATCAGAGTAAAGATAGCGGAAGTCTTAAGATAACATAGTTTACAAACCAGTTGTTTTCAAACTTACAATACCATAAGTGTCATACAACCATAGTAGCGGGATAATATTACATTAACTTTATTTATCATACAAACTAGTGCCTTGTCCAAAGGCCATTCATCACTCCTCATCATCATTGACTTCAAACACCGACATGCAGCAGGGACCAAAACAAGCCTGCGCATGCGACTCACCTGCAACAAGGGTTAACAAACCCTGAGTACAAAAGTACTCAACAAGACTAACCCGACGTAACAGGGGTTGAAAGACTTTAAAGATGCAGGTTTTGGGACAAGGTAAGGATGTAGCAAGATTCAAAAGTTCTTTGCCAAAAGCTTACTATTCTTATTCTATTTTCAAGTTTTACCCCTAAGTTCTTTTAGTTCATTATCTCAACTAAATGTACATTTCCCATATTCCATTCCTTCTCATTCCATTCTTTTCTCATATTTTAGTAATTCACCAGTCCTGCATTGCTTCTGTAATGAATTGAGTCTCCATATCCGTGGAGCATCGGCAATTCGAATTGATTCAAGTCCCAGCTGGGGATTCCTTATCACACGACATATGTAGAACTTAATCTTGCATATATCAACCTCGCTACCGGATCCTCCTATACTAAGCCATCTCCACGCCACCCGAGAGCACATCACACCTCAAATCCGGCCATATTCCAGCCATGAGGGTACACGCTACTCCTGCCATCTCTCCACTCCCAGTGCATGGGCATTCGTCTCAGCATCGGATTAGCTGAAGTAGGCTTACCAGAGTATGTGACCAGTACTACAAAGTGTCTCATTCAGAAGATCCACAATGAGTGGCCTTTAAGCGACATAGTCGGCAACATTACCCAATATTCAAGATAAGTCACCTGACTAGTCTCTAGTTCATTCTACCTTCTTTCTTTCTTTGGCCAGGATGCCATCTTTGATTGTATCGAAACTTTTACTTTGAAAGCCTACCATAAAGCATACTAAGCATTCTACACCTTTGTAAATGAAATCATCTTCAAGGATGATAAACAATTAACAAGGTAGGCAATGCATCAAGTAGGTAACATTTGAAATAATCAACTTAATGCAATAGGTAACATAGGTGATAAACTTTTCAAAGTAAACAAGGTAATGGTTTAATGCATAAACCGGGGCTTGCCTTCGTTGACGATCTCAGGTTCCGGATCAGTACCACAATTATTGAATCCCGTGACAACCAGGGATTCTTCCAGAACTTGCTCAACTAGAATCGTTTCACTCTCAGGTTCTACATGAAATGATAACATATGCTTCAACATGATGATAATGTAAACATGATGCTTTCACGGTACATGAAATGTAAAAACACCCCGAATACGATTTTCCTTCACGGCACAGTAGCAAGCCAACAAAACCAACTTGCAATCCTACCATCAAGAACCACACATGTGATTTGACCAAATGAATCTTGAAACCCTACTAGTCACAAAACATGACCAAAACAAGATTCAACACTAAAGAAACACTTAGGGTTTGCTTTTATTTATTTTTGAATTAATTTGGAAATAAGCCCAAAAATGAACTTGTTCCAAATGACCTCAAAATTTTATGTAAGCTTCCTTATGTCAAATTAGTGTAACAAAACAAATTTCATAATTTTTGGAATTATACAGTGGCCTACAAAAATCATGGAAATTGCATTTATTAATTAATGGACTGAATATTTGAACATTAAAAATATATTCAAATTTCAAGTTTCAAATTTTTGAACCATACTAGAGCATGTACAGAAGCTACACACAAATTTTTAGAATTTTTGGAGCTATGATTATTTCCCTACAAATTTCTAAAGATTAAGCACTATTCAAAATCAAAAAATAATAAAACCTCACTATTCTTCTCCTTCTTTCTCACTGACAGCCCGACCCCACTCATTAGTGACACATACAGGTCACGGCGGCGCTGCCATCACTGGCCGGCCCAAAATGCACCGACGGTGATGCTCCGGCGAGGCAGACCGCACTTAAATGATCTACACACTCCTACGAACCCATCCCAGCCCTCAGATCGACAGAAGGCACACCGAAGAAGGCTCCACGCCGACCATGGCGGCTTGGGCACGACGGCTCACAGCGTAACCCTAGCAACGGTGTAGTAGAGTCTAAAATGAAGCGAGTATCGCATTCAGTAGCTCACCATGATCACGCCGGTGCGTTTGGTGAAGACAGAGATGGTCTGGAATAGCCTGGCCATGTCGAGTCGATGGTGGCGGAGCTCTGGCCTGTCTCAGGGAAGAAGACGTTGCGCCGGGCAATTCCGGCCAACCCAAGCGACGTGAGCAAGCCATAGAGAAGCATAAGACCGAGGCGATCGCGTTGGCGTAGCTGGGCACGACGGACGTGGCTTGACAATGGCTACGACGAGCGGCGGAGCTAGCTGGCGGCGGAGCAGAGCAGAGGGGAAAAACGGGGACGACGGCGGCGGCTACTGCTATTTATAGCCGAGAAGGGGTTGCCCAGCGTCGACAGTGCATGCTCGAGCTCACCACGGTGCCGGCTGCGTGTCAATGCGCGAGGAAGCAGCGCAAATTGATCGGTGGCGACAACCGCGTGGCGCCAGCGGCAAGCAGAGAGGTGGCGCTTGCCTGCTTTTCAATTTTGAAGTATTTACAGAATTGCGACTGCATTAATTTTGCAAATTACTCACAAATTTTCTAAAGAAGTTGAAAATCTCAAAAAATGAAAGTTGCTCAACTTTTCAAACTCTACAACTTTGCTTCAAGGAACATTTTCAAATTCTGCATCCATTTTGAAATTTGAATTTGCGGTGCATTTAAGCATTTGAATCATTTCAAAATTACTCCAAATTTTATATGTAAACTTGAAAAACTTTGAATACCAAAGTTGATCCACATAAAATAATCTTCAACTTTGCTTTTTGCCTCAACCCCAAATTCCACATGGATTTTGAATTAGACAAAAGGGGCAAAAATGACTTTTATGATATGAATTTGAATTCAAATTTGATTTGTTTTCCTTTTTACTTTAACTTTGATTTTTGATCAGTAACATGGCCCATTAGGGTTATTTGAGTCAAATGACACATGGCCTCACATGATCACATGAAATTTGACCCTTATGGTCATGATCTTTATTTAGGGTTTTGAATCACATCGCATGAAATAACAACATTATGAAATAAAGCTTATTCAGTGAATGCATTCAAAATTTTTCTACTTTATGAATGCTTTGCAATGCATATGATGACATGTCAAGTTTTAGTGCTAGGTCAAAACACCAGAGGTGTTACAACCCTTCCCCCTTAAAGAAATCTCGTCCCAAGATTTAAAACCTAAGGCTAAGTAATGGAAAAGGAAATGTGTCAAGCTAACACATTATAACTTTATTCAAAAGGCTAGTGAGGGGGTTTTCCATTCTATTGACAAATGAGACAAGTTACAATATAGACAAGGTATTGCAACTAGATAGAAGCGAAGAAGTCAAGAAAATTTTCTTCTAAGTAATCCTCGGACTCCCAAGTAGCTTCATCTTCAGTGTGTTGATTCCATTGTACTTTGTAGAACTTGATTGTATGTCTTCTAGTGACTCGATCTTTCTAATCTAAGACTCTAATAGGGTACTTAGCATAAGTCAAATCAGGTTCTAGTTCTACATTACCAAAGTCGACCACTTGGTCAGGTACTTGAAGACACTTCTTTAATTGAGATACATGGAAGATATCATGCACAGCTGACATGTGATCTGGTAGCTTGACGCGATAGGCGACCGGTCCACATCGTTGTTGGATTTGAAAAGGACCTACATAACGGGGTGCTAACTTTCCCTGAATCCCAAAATGATGAACTCCTTTCATCGGCGATACCTTGAGGTAGACATGATCTCCCACTTTGAATTCTAGTGGTCGTCTCCTCTTATCAACATAGCTTTTCTATCGGGATTGAGCTACCTTCATATTAGCTTGTATGAGTTTAACTTTCTTTTCAGCTTCCTTGACCACATCCGGTCCAAAGAACCAACGTTCTCCAGCTTCTGACCAATTTAAAGGTGTCTAACATCTACGACCATACAATGCTTTGAATGGTGCCATTTTAATGCTCTCTTGATGGCTATTGTTATATGAGAATTCAGCTAAGGGAAGACATTCATCCCATTTAGTACCATAGGAAAGGACATGCTCTTAACATATCTTCAAGAATTTGATTTACCCGTTTAGTCTATCCATCTGTTTGCGGATGATACATAGAACTACGAATAAGTTTAGTTCCCAAAGACTCATGTAGGCTTTTCCAAAACTTGGATATGAACAATGACCCTCTGTCAGAGACAATGGTCTTGGGTGCCCCATGCAGACTGAAGATTCTATCAAGATAAAGCTTTGCATACTGTTTCGCTTGATATTTATCTCTAACTGGTAAAAAAGCTATCTTGGTTAGGCGATCAATAATAACCCATATTGAATTGTAGCCTGCAGATGTCCTAGGCAATCCCACGATGAAGTCCATATAGATATCTTCCCACTTCCAAGATGGAACTAGCAATGAATGTAATGGACCTACAGTCTTCATATGAACTACTTTGACCCTCTGACAAATATCACACTTGGCTACATATTGAGCTATTTCTATTTTCATCTTGGTCCACCAATATCTCTTTCTCAGATCATGATACATTTTGTTGCTACCTGGATGAATGGAGTATCTTGTAGAATGAGCTTCATCAAGAATCTATTTGCGCAGCTCTAGATTTTTGGGTACTACCAATCTATCCTTGAACCATACAACATCTGATTCATCAATCTTGAAACATGTTGGTTTTCTAGATCTAACTTTGTCCTTGATATGGGCTATGCCCTTACTCTTCCATTGAGCATCAATGATTTGATCTCTGATAGTGGACTCAATTGTAATATTGGACAGGGAACCTTGCTCTATGATTTGTAAATTCAGATGCTCCATCTCTTGGCACAAGGTTCGTTGCATAGGTTCTACAATCAGACAATGACAATGACTCTTGCGACTCAGGGCATCAGCAACCACATTAGCCTTGCCCGGATGATAATGCACTTCTAAGTCATAATCTTTGATAAGTTCTAACCATCTTCTTTGCCTCATATTCAACTCTGACTGAGTAAAGATGTATTTCAAGCTTTTGTGATCCATATAGATATGACAGATATTGCCCAATAAATAATGTCGCCAAACCTTGAGTGCATGAACAACAGCGGCTAATTCAAGATCATGGGTGGGACAATGTTCTTCATGCTTCTTGAGTTGTCTAGAAGCATACGCTATGACTCTGCCTTCTTGCATAAGAACATAGCCAATACCAATTCCAGATGCATCACAATATATATCAAATGGCCTCTCGATATCAGGTTGTGCTAATACTGGTGCAGTTGTTAGCAATTTCTTTAATGTCTGAAAGGCCTCCTCGCATTCTGTCGACCATACAAACTTAGTTTGATTTTTCAATAGTCCAGTAATTGGCTTCGTAATTCTGGAGAAGTCAGGGATGAACCGATGATAATAGCCTGCCAATCCTAGAAAACTACGAACTTGATGAACAGTGGTAGGTGCTTTCTAGTTAAGGACTTCTTCTACCTTGCTCGGATCAACAGCTATACCACCAGCAGATAGCACATGACCCAGAAATTGTACTTCCTCCAACCAAAATGCATATTTACTGAATTTGGCATATAGTTGGTGATCTCTTATTCTTTGTAGAACAATACAGAGATGTTCCACATGTTTCTCTTTGCTTTTAGAATAGATAAGAATGTCATCAATGAACACCACTACAAACTTATCCAACTCGGGCATGAAAACTGAGTTCATTAGGTATATGAAATGAGCCAGGGCATTGGTCAGCCCAAAAGACATGACTAGATACTCATATAGACCATATCGGGTAGTAAATGCTATCTTTGGCACATCTTCTCATCTGATCTTAATCTAGTGATAGCCTGATCTCAAGTCTATCTTCGAGAATACCTTAGCTCCCGCAAGTTGATCAAAAAGCAAATCAATTCGGGGTAAGGGGTATTTGTTCTTTATGGTGACTTCATTTAATGGCCGATAGTCAACACATAACCTTAAGGTTTGGTCCTTCTTCTTCACAAAGATAGCAGGGCATCCCCAAGGTGATGAACTAGGTTGAATGAAACCCTTGTCTAACAACTCCTGTAGTTGCATTTTTAATTCTGCTAGTTCATTGGGTGGCATCATATATGCTCTTCTGGACACTAGTGTTGTTCCTAGTTTCAGATCAATTCTAAACTCTACATCTTGGTCTGGTGGCAGACCAGGCAGATCATCGGGAAAGACATCCATAAACTCACATACCACTAAAATTTTCTCGGCTTCTTCAATAATAGTAGCATAGACTGTTTCCACTGTACTCTTAGGAAAGGGAAGTTGGATGAGAAGTTGGGTTTTGCTGTCAGGTGCATTTACCCTTATGGTTCTATGTAGGACATCTATGATAGCCCCATGTTGGGTTAACCAGTTCATACCAAGGATCACATCTATATCTTGATCCTTTAATATCAGCATATTGGTAGGGAACTCATAACCTCCCAAATCAATAGGTACATGCTGAACTACCTCCCTTGTATAGATTCATCCCCTTGGCGACTATATATGATAAGGTTCTTTTGTGTCCCCAATAGCTATCCCATGCTTCACAACAAATGTACGATTGATGAATGTATGGGATGCACCAGAATCAAATAAGGTAATTACAGGATGCTTAGCAATGGGAAATATACCCATCATTACTGGTTCTCCTTCTGGAATAGATTCCACCTGAGTATAGAAGACCCTTCCTATTTTCTTCTTAGCCTGACCCTTCTGACTATTCTGAGCATTGCCCTTGTACTAATTCTGAGCTTGAGTAACAGGGGCTTTGGGTGCATCAGGATTATTCTTCCTAGGATACGGACATTCTCGGGAAAAGTGTCTGGGTTTACCACAATTATAGCATGGATAATTGTGATTCTGGGGAGTAGCATTGCGGTTTGCATTATTTGTATTATTTTGCTGCTACGATGCTTGATGAGGATAAGGTGTATTAGTTGCAGGGTGAATAGAGATTTGCTGCCTGCCTTGGCCTTGTTGTGGGCGGAATGGTGCACGGCCATGATTCTGAGGATGGTAGACTATCTTTTGACGTTTTCCACTCGACGATCTGGAAGCATATATTTTCTTCTTCTATGCCTCCTTGTGTCGGCGGTAATTCTCCTCCGAAGCGATAGCAATGTTGATTGTCTCATGATAAGTTGCGTTACCACAAGTTGCCATCATGGTCTGAAGTTTAGTGTTCAGGCCTCTAAGAAAATGATTCTTCTTCTTCCTGTCAGTATTCACATACTCAATAGCATACTACGACAGGTGATTGAAACGCCCAACATAATGCATCACCGGGTGCTCCCCTTGCTTAAGAGCCAAGAACTCTTCTAACTTCATGGTCATCACACCGTCTAGAATATAGTGTGCCTTGAAGGCATCCTTGAACTCCCTCTAGGTGATTTGGTGACCAGCGGGCTATATAGCTACCAAATTTGCCCACCAGGCACCAGCAGCTCCTTGGAGTTGTTGTGCCACAAACCTTGGTTTCTGAATCTCGGTACAGTGAATCAGCTCAAACTTTTGCTCTATTGTCCTAAGCCAATCGTCAGCTTCTAAAGGCTCTTCTACCTTAGAGAACATAGGCGGACGTGTGTCAGTAAAATCAACATAGGTTGACTTGTCATTTCCATTATTACAGCGACCACGATTAGGGTATGGTGCCTGTTGGTTCTGCGCCAATTCCCTTAACAACCTAGCATTCTCTACTGTTGCATTGATGAGTGCGGCTATGACATCTGCCATAGTTGAAGGCATTGGTGGAGGATTTGGGCACTCATCATCGTCATGCGAGCCACTAGCACCAGATCGGGTGATAGGACGAGGCATCTGTTAGAGAAACACGTTTACTTCATTATTTTTATTGAAGGCATTTAAAAGGTTCCATGCTACAAAGGGTTACTTATTTAAATTACATGTCTTGTATCCCACAAGACAACCCTGGTTTACTAGGAAAGCAGTAAAGGAACTATTACTACTCTAAGCTCTCAGTCATCGGCATCCGTGCCCATATTAGACGAAACCTCATCTTCATCTGAGAAGTACACTAACTCCTCAGGATCCTCCTCTTCTTCATTCTCGACTTCTCCTGGATCTACGATCATTTCTTCATCTGTAACTTCACCATCCCCATGAGGTGGATGAAGTTGAGCGTATAGCAAGTGGACATTCTCATGAAGAATGGCATTGTCCATCTCCAGGTCTTCTACATAAAATTCCAACTCATGGACGTGTTCATTGGCCGCATCCTCTCGTGTCCAGGCTTCATTCCGTAGCTCCATGGTCATGGTGATGCCCCTTTGCATTTTCGCCAACTCTTCTTGATCTTTGGCATGAGCTCGACGAAGAGTGTTGAGCTCCTTGGTAAGGCTCTCGATGTTGGCGGGGTTGCTTGAAGCTCCTTCATCTCCTAGGTTCTTGGAACTTCCTTCACCAAGCTCATGGTTTCTTGGTGCCAACTGGTGACGAGGAACTCCATGAGGTCCGGTGGACTTGCGTGCAGTTACCTTGGTCTTTGCCATAGCCTATAGAATTTAGGGTAGGACTATAAGAATAGCTTGAGGATAATGGAGGTTAGCAAGAATGGGATTGACATTACTTACCCAACCACTTTTTAAGCGGAATTATTGTAACATCCCGGCCCAGGGCTTAACAGGATTAATAGGATACTCATACCAATAAGTTGCAACTTCTTTTCCGGAAGCCCATCTGCAAATAACTCCGAGGTTAAGCATGCTTGGCCTAGAGCGATGGGTGACCGACCGGGAAGTTCTTCCCGGGTGCGCACGAGTGAGGACAAAGTGCGCAGAAAAGACCTGTGTTGGTCTGTGAGGGCAGTCTATATCCTAGAGAAGCTACCAGATGTAAGCGGGCCCGGGCTCGGAGAGGCGGGATGTTACAGAATGATATCAGAGCCGACTCTCGCGGTTTCACGGGCACGTGTGTCGCAGTTGCGCAGGCATGGTGCACATGGCTGGTGTGGATCCAGCGTGGTCACACAGCATGGCACATGCGCTGGCTCTAGACACACGGACGTGGCCAAGAGAGGACGCTCCTGGCTTGGGATTGATCGACGAGGACATCGATCTCTTAAGGGGGTGAGGATGTAACATCTCGGCCCAGGGCTTAACAGGATTAATAGGATACTCATACCAATAAGTTACAATTTCTTTTCCAGAAGCCCATCTGCAAATAACTCCGAGGTTAAGCGTGCTTGGCCTGGAGCGATGGGTGACCGACCGGGAAGTTCTTCCCGGGTGCGCACGAGTGAGGACAAAGTGCGCAGAAAAGACCTGTGTTAGTCTGTGAGGGTAGTCTATATCCTAGAGAAGCTGCCAGATGTAAGCGGGCCCGACCTCGGAGAGGCGGGACGTTACAATTATTATGCAAGGTGTTCAAGCATGATGCATGAATCGATCTTGTTAACACCGTTTTTTGCACGTGTCAAAATGATCAGAGTGGGCTAATCGGTAGGAGGAAAGTTACTGTATACACTGACAGCCGATGAAAATCAGCTTGTAAAGATGGTTGCCGATGAATGGTGGTGATCGATGGAGAGGTTGATTTAGACTCGGGCATTGTCGATAAGGTTGGAAATGTTATTGTCGATGCCGATGAAGGAAGGCTTGAAGACTACTGCCGATGGAACAAGAAGTATGCCGATGGAGAGGAGGTCGGTGAGATTTCCATCGTAATCAAGGCGGATAGGGAAATAGATAGGAGTTGATTTCCTTTTCTATATTTGTTAGAGTATGATTCATGTAAGAGTCGCGTGTTTCCTTAGATATGGTCTTGGTGTCCTAGTTGTGTTTGGTTATGTCTCTTTAGATTAGGGTATAAATATAGATTGAGGGGCAATGTAATATATATATCAATCAATATCAAAACCAATTTTTACTACTATTTGCATCTACTTACTTTTTGGCGACTTCGTCAATTTGCATATTTTTCCTTTTTTATGAGTTCTCATTGATTCGGCGAGTTGCATAGCTTTAGTGCGACCTTCGGCGATTCTCGAGTTCCGTGTGAGTACCTCTTGGCCATGACTTTCGGGCATATCGCTGTTGTCAGGACCAAAGTGCTCATATCTTCATCCTTGTCGATTAACAGGTCAAATCGACTAGCATGCTTTGGATATCGATTCGGGTATTAGCCCTTTGTGTTTGCAGATCCACTTTTGCATCAACACATCTTTTGGCACGCCCGATGGGACCAATCAATCCGATCAATATGTTCAATTCCAAGATCGATTCGGGGAACATTATCGCGGTATCAGAAGAAGATCTTAAGGAAGAGCAGAGGCAGGCTATGGAAAAGGCTGTAGAAGAATATAGGCAACTTTGTCTGAAATTGTTTAGCCTGAACAAGAGTGGACAAGTCATCTAGAAGCAAGATTTGCTGTTGCCTCGACAGGTTACCTTTGACTCTAATCCTGGTAAACTTTAAGAGATGGTTAATTCTGCAGTAAATCATGCTTTGATTAATCGTTCCAATGTACTGTCCAATACTGTTCATAATGCTGTGGTTTGAACTCTCAAAGAAGGACAAGCGTCACTGCATTACGTTGGGCCTACCTATCACCAACCAGAGCCGGCATCTATCAATACTCCATTGGCTCCCCCGGCCGTTGTGGGTGTAGAAGTTACTTCTCCTCTAGTGTCGGTAGGCTTACCTAATATTCAATCTACACCGATACGATCAGATCCGGTACTACCAGGAGGACGAGTTCAGCTTAATACAGACCTAGCGGCATCAGCTATGTCAGGCCCTGTGTCTCAGAATAGCCAGATTCCTGCTAATTGGTGGGGATATGGTATGCCTCCGGAGTCATCTGCTTTCAATCCTGGGTTACCTCAAGTGTTTGATGCAGTAGGAAAAGCTCCTATACCATCGGCTGTTTCGTTGATGGCTCAAGTGCCTCAATATGCCACAGCAACTACTGTGCAACCAACTCCAAGAGGTTTCTAGATGCCTTTGGTTCAAACACCCAATTCAAGTCGATCGGCAAGCTTACTACCGATGCAGCAGAAAGCCCCTGTTATGAGTCAAACTGGGGTTCAGCTCATGCCTCAAGCTGGTTATAATTATCCAGCAATGTCAGCAAATTACCAGCCATCGGTAAGTTTTGTGCCGATAAGTTCTAATAATGGTTGGTCAGGACAGTTACCTGTTCAACATACAGTTCAGCAAAATCAGCAGGTTGCAGGGATTCAACAAGGTCATGTGCAAGCTGGTTTCTAGAATTAAGCATCGGCAGCTCAGCCGATGAATCCTTTCCAACAGGTTAATGGGCCACAAGTAATGGCAAATATGCCGATTGCTGGAGATCGTGGGCCACAAAGATATGTGGAGGGATATCAGTAGGCACCTCCCATGGAAATTCAGCCAGTCCGTCAGCAGGAGGCTAATGCTTTTTGGGCCGATAAGATAGCAGAGATTATGAAGGATCAGTTTGGAATAAAACCCAAGGTCAATACTTATTCTTATCAGACTCCATACCCTCCTGCATATGATTTAATTCCTCTCCCAAATCGGTACAAGGTACTAGATTTAACTAAATTCTCTGGGCAAGATGATACATCAACAATGGAACACATCAATCGCTTCATTATTCAATGTGGAGAGGCAGCTGGCAGAGATGAATTAAGAGTTCGACTATTTTCATCATCTTTGTCTAGATCGGCATTTACATGGTTCATTTCATTACCACCAAATTCTATCATTACTTGGGTTGATCTAGAAAAACAATTTCATAAGTATTTCTTTGCTGGAATCCACAAAAAGAAGCTTACCGATTTAGTAAAATTGAGACAGCGTAATAATAAATCGGTGGAAAGCTTTGCGCAAAGGCTACGAGATGTAAAAAATAAGTGCTACAGTCTGGTGCTGGATGATCGGCAACTTGCTGATCTAGCTTTCCAAGGGTTATTGCCACATCTTAAAGACAGATATGCTTCTCAGGAGTTTGAAAGCCTCAGTCATCTTGTGCAAAGGATCTCTGATCAAGATACTAGGGTTTTTTAGCCTAAAAAGAATTGGAGTAAAAAAGTATCATTTGTTGAAGAAATAGGAGATTCTGATTCTGATGAAGAACCAGTTATCGGCTTAGCTGAGTGGATTAAGAATAAAAAGCCAATATCTTGTCCCTTTGGTCAGAAAGAACTAGAAAAGTTTACCTTTGATATCACCAAGGCCGACAAGATATTTGATCTTCTGCTTCAAGAGGGCCAAATTAAGCTATCACCTAATCATGTGATCCCATCGGCAGAAGAGTTGAAGAAGATCTTGTACTGCAAATGGCACAATGCAACTTCACATAGTACAAATGAGTGCAAGGTGTTCAGGCAACAGTTACAATCGGCTATTGAATCTGGGAGAATTAAGTTTGGTACTTATAAGGCCTAGAAGCCGATGAAAATTGATCAACACCCTTTTCCAGCAAATATGTTGGACGCCAAAGGGAAGACCAAGGTATTGACGTCAGAAGCTGCTGAGAAGAACGCATCAGTAGATCCCCAACATCGGATAACTACCGATGATGCAAAAAGTAAGGGTTTGCTGGGAGAAAGCAGTAGTTCCAAAAACCCTCCTCGACCTGGCATTGTGATTACCCATCGAAGGCAGCAGGAGGATTGGCGTCAGCGTAAGGACCGATATTGGCAATAGCAAGAAGAGAGACGTTGGGAAGAATGGTATCGGCATAAAAATCATTGGAGGTGCCTATTTTTCATCCATTGTTGGGAAGAAGGTATTAAATTGCCAACTATTGAAAATTGCCCTGAGTGCAATGGTTATTATGGGGTCAATCGGTCAGAAAGGAGGTTTCAACCTGGCAATCAGGGTTTATTTATCAATGAGCCGATCAGAGGCAGAGCGTCAGTGCATGATCGGCTGGGGGGCAGACTTAGTGTACATGAAAGGCTTGGTAAACACGCTGGATATTTTCCAAGGAATCAAGAGGAGCTTGAGGAAATGGCAAACGCAAGAGTTCCTGATGAAGAAATATTCTACAGGGACCCTAATATACGTCGTGTAGAATCAACTAGGACCTGTTATCAGCCGGTTTGGAAAACCAAGTTTCCTCGATGGTGCCCGGAGGGTCTGATAAAGACACAGAAAAGAAGGATGCAACGTGAGCATCAGGAGGATTTATACCGAGAGGAAAATTCCTCCAATGAGAGGTCCGGTCATCAGCAGTGGCAGGTAAAACACAAAAATAAGGGTCCATCGGTAGATGTTAATATGGTATTCATGTTGCCGATGGAGTTTTTGGCACTATCTGATAATGAGGACGAAGTTGTTCTCTCTGATCAAGTAGCTCAGTTGACACTAGATCCAATGATGGTTGTTTTTGAGAAACCTACTGATGACGAGAGACAGCATCTTAAAGCTTTGTTTGTGAAAGGCAAAGTTGATGGGCAGCCTGTATCTAAGATACTTATCGACGGAGGGGCTGCGATTAATATTATGCCCTATGTGATGTATCGAAAACTTGGTAAGGGAGATCAAGACTTGACCAAAACCGATATGATGCTGAAGGATTTTGAAGGCAATGTGTCACCGGCTAAAGGGGCAGTATGCGTTGAATTGACCATCGGCAGCAAAACCTTGCCGACGGCGTTCTTTGTTATTAATGGCAAGGGTGCATATAATCTGCTTCTAGGGAGGGATTGGATTCATGCTAATTGTTGTGTTCCTTCTACAATGCATCAATGCCTCGTACAGTGGATTGGGGATAAGATTGAGGTTGTTCCTGGTGATTCTTCTTATATCATCGCATCGGCAGAATCAGATACTTATGAGCGAACTAAATGCATATCAGGAGAAGTTTGGGAAAAAGAGTTCCTTAGAGTTGCTGATTATGAAATTCCACCGATCCAAGCAGTCGGTTCTGAAGAAGAGTTTTAATGGATAGGTTTGCCGATGATGGAAAATTAGGTCAAGGGTTCACATCGGTAGATGATTTAGTAGAAGTAGATATTGGTGATGGCGATAGGCCAAGACCTACTTTTATTAGTGCTAAGTTAGATTCCAAGTGTAAGCAGCAAATGACTGATTTGTTAAAAGAGTATAAAGATTGTTTTGCTTGGGATTATACTGAGATGCCTGGATTAGACCGATCGATAGTTGAACATCGGTTACCTATCAAATCTGGATTTCGGCCACATCAGCAGCCAGCGCGCCGATGCAACCCTAATATACTTCCTGACATTAAGGCCGAAATAACTAAATTAATTGAGGCAAAGTTTATTCGGCAGTGTCGATATGCAGAGTGGATCTCTAATGTGGTTCCTGTTTATAAGAAAAATGGAAAACTTCATGTTTGTATTGATTTCAGGAATCTTAACAAAGCCACACCGATGGATGGCTATCCGATGCCGATTGCTGATTTGTTGATTGATGCTGCAGCCGGACATCAAATTATCAGTTTCATGGATGGTAATGCAGGTTACAATCAAATATTCATGGCTGAAGAAGATATTCCCAAGACTGCTTTCAAATGTCTAGGTCATGTAGGGTTGTTTGAGTGGGTAGTCATGACATTTGGTTTGAAAAATGCCGGCGCTACTTATGAAAGAGCTATGAACTTTATTTTTCATGAATACATCGGCACACTAGTGGAGATCTACATTGATGACATAGTGATTAAGTCTGGAGATATCACAAAACATCTAGCCGATTTACGAAAGATATTGGAGTGCACAAGGAAGCATGTATTGAAGATGAATCCTAATAAATGTGCATTTGGTGTATCGGCAGGTCAATTTTTGGGTTTTATGGTGCATCAACGGGGCATCGAAATCAGTAGGAAGTCTATTGATGCAATTAACAAGGTGGTTGCTCCTACCAATAAAACTGAATTGCAATCTTTGATCGGTAAGATTAATTTTATTAGAAGATTCATATCTAATCTGTCCGGAAGGATCAAGGCTTTCAGTCCATTACTTAAATTGAAGGCCGATCGGGAATTTGTATGGGGAGCTGAGCAGCAGTTAGCCCTGGATGAAATTAAGAAATATTTAACAAATCCTCCAGTGCTAGTTCCACCTCAACACGGGAAACCTTTCAGGTTGTATTTGTCAACTGATGATACCGTTATTGGTTCAGCTCTTATTCAAGAATTTGAAGGGAAAGAACGTGTTATTTATTATTTGAGCAGAAGATTAGTGGATGCTGAGACAAGGTATTCGGCCATCAAAAAATTATGTCTGTGTTTATACTTTTCTTGTGTCAAATTAAGACATTATTTGTTATCTGCCGAATGTACGGTCATATGCAAAGACGACGTAGTCAAGTATATGCTGTCGATGCTGATATTAAGTGGTAGAATCGGCAAGTGGATTTTAGCATTATCAGAATTTGAACTATGTTACGAATCGACTAAGGCAGTTAAGGGGCAGGTTATGGCTAATTTTGTCACTCAGCATTGTAATACAGTGGACTCTCTGGAGGTTGCTCCTTGGACACTTTTCTTCGATGGGTCCACATGTGGTGAAGGAGCAGGTATCGGTATTGTGTTGATTTCACCTCAAGGAAGGAAGTATGAGTTTTCATTACCGATTGTTGCTACATCGATAAACAATCAGGCTGAATACCAAGCCTTGATAAAAGGGTTAGAATTGCTGAAGGAGATACGTGCCGATGCTGTTGAAATCTTTGGTGATTCTATGCTAGTTATAAATCAATTGGCTAGGGTCTATGAATGCCGAAGTGAAGTTTTAATTTTGTATTATGAAAGATGTTTGCAATTGTTGAAAGGGTTTAGAGATTTTCGTCTTGAACATATTTCTCGACTGCATAATGAAGAGGCTAATCGACTAGCTCAGCATGCTTCAGGGTATCAGCCTATTCAGGAAGTGCTAACATCGGCGGTCGATACCGATGACTGGAGAAAGGAGATTGTCGATTATTTAAAGGATCCATATAAAAAGGTTGAAAGACGTATAAGGTTTCAAGCTACCAAGTATGTGCTCCTCGATGATGAATTATATTATCGAACTATAGATGGAGTTTTACTCAGATGTGTTAGCAGTGATGAATCGAAAAGCTTGATGGGTGAAATTCATGAAGGAGTGTGTGGAGCGCATCAATCGGCTTTCAAGATGAAGTGGATGATCAGAAGGAATGGATATTATTGGCCGACTATTCTTGAAGATTGTTTTAAGTATTTTATAAGATGTCAGGGGTGTCAAAAGTTTGGTAATATTCAAAGAGAGCCTGCATCGGCTATGAACCCTATAATTAAACCTTGGCCGTTCCGGGGATGGGCTATCAATCTCATCGGTCAGATTTATCTGCCATTGAGCAAAGGACATAAATTTATTCTGGTTGCTACCGATTATTTCACAAAATGGGTTGAGGCAATTCCTTTAAAAAAGGTAACGTCGGCTAATATGATCGATTTTGTGAAGGAGCATATTTTTTACCGATTTGGTATTCCTCAAACTATCACTACCGATCAGGGTACTATGTTTACATCGGGAGAATTTGATGAGTTTGCTGTAGGTATGGGAATTAAAGTTTTAAATTCTTCTCCATATTATGCTCAAGCTAATGGTCAGGCTGAGGCTTCTAACAAAGGGATCATCAAACTCATTAAGCGCAAAAATAAAGAAAATCCTAAGAGGTGGCATACAGTATTAAATGAAGCCTTGTGGTCATATTGGATGTCATGTCATGGTGCAACCAAAGTAACGCCTTATCAGTTAGTATATGGACACGATGCAGTATTACCTTGGGAAATTAAAATTGGCTCTAGGTGAATACGTTCTCAAAATCAGCTGACAGCCGATGATTATGATACTCTTATGAAGGATGAGTTGGAAGATGTGGCGGGTCATCGGTTAAGGGCTTTAGTTAGCATCGAAGAAAATAAGAAAAGAGTAGCCAGATGGTATGACAAGAAGGTGAAGGTAAAGGAGTTTGCCGATGGAGATCTGGTCTGGAAATTGATTTTACCGATTGGGACTAAAAGTTCAAAGTTTGGAAAGTGGTCTCCTAATTGGGAAGGTCCATATCGGATAAATCAGTCTATTCCTAGTAACGCATATATTCTAGAAACCCTCAAAGGGGTCGTGTTTCCCAGAGCATTAAATGGAAAATATTTAAAGAAATATTACCCTAGTATCTGGATGGATGCATAAAAGTATAAGTGCCGATAACAGTCCTATCGGCTAGAATTATACAAGGATGTCAATGTCTCGTAAAGTGCCGATGCAATAGACAAGATTTACAAGTTTAACAAGGATTGGATAGCCAATATCGCACGCAGGCGAATCTAGTCGGCTTCCTTCATTTCTTTCATGTCTTCATCGACAGCACCCTCCACAGGCTTGAGTTTTTTCTTCATGGCCAAGGCTTTGTGAGCCTGGGTGTCTCTTTCTTGCTGAAGGGCCTTGATGGCATTGGGTAGCTGGCTTTCTTCTTGTTGAGCATGAGTTAAGGCTGCCTCGACTTCTTTCAATTCAGCCAATAGAGCCATCTTCTTTGCCGATAAATCTAAGATTTTCTGCTTAAGTTCAGCGCCCGAAGTCTGCAAGTTGCCGATGCCCTTGTGCTTCTCATCGACAATTTGTTTTAGTTGTAGCATCTCTTCTTTGAGTTGAGCTTGAGCTGCTCTATCGGCAATGCGTTGAGCAGCCCGTTGATATTGCAGTTGGTGGCTTTCTAAATGGGCTGCTGGGAAGAGTACTTCTTCAACATCGGCAGGGACCTGGCCACGGATTGTTTTGAAAATTGCCTTTGCGGGGTCCGAGTCATCTACCAGTTGGGCGGTATCCTGCTGTAACAAGTTCAGGAGAGCTTCCAACTTGGACTTAGTTTCTGCCGATATTGTTCCCAGTGCAAGGGAAGAACTTGTTTCCTCTCCATCATCGTCAGAAACGTCAATGGCAAAGGAAAATAGGCTGTTTGGGGAGTCTTGTTCCTGAGGAAAAGAAAAAGAGGTTAGTTAAGGATAAGTATGAATATTATAAATCGACTAGCTCAATCGGCTTACCTGTTTCAAGGCAATTTCCTGTACTTGACTAGAGGAAGCAGCCTAGAGTATGCCGTGTGGAGGATCGGCTGAGCTTGCCAATGGGATATCCTCTGTGACCTCATCGGTGGTTGGCTCTTGGGGTATGATGATCGATGGTATGTCCTGTATAGGAGGATTAACTGCTTGCTCAGTTGCATCGACTGATTCTGGGCGAATTGTAGACATTGGGGCAGATGTGGGGATCGGCATGGACTTCTGTCGTTTTGGCTGTGCCTCGGCATCTGTTAAGGCTTTGCGCTTTGCTTGGGCATCAGCAATGGTTGGCTGGGGGGCATCGGCACTTGTTGGTTGTGAAGCTTAGACATCTGGTATGCTTGCCGATGTACCAATTTGTTGCTGCAAAACAAGTGTAAGGTATGATGTTTAATAGATAAAATGTGAAATCAAAGGGATACCTCTGAAGGTTTGTCAGAAGAAGTGGTGCTTGATATCAGAGGAATTGCCGATGATGATCCGGCAGCAGCTCTTACACCCCGATGATTAATGTTAATACAGTTTGTGATCGGCATGAGTAGAAATAAACAGGGTTGTTACCTCGAATGCCTTGACCAGGGTTGTAGCAGCAGCCAATGGAGTGGCCCTAGCTGTAGCCAATTTGGACTTGGAGGTGATGGTCTTGGCACGGGTCTTCTGGTGAGTCAAAGCAGCTAAGGTGGGGGCGTTGTAGCCGATCGGTGATATCGGGGAGATAGGCCGAAGATCAAAGGGTTTTCCACTTTTGCTCATAGATGGTGCTGGGTTGTTAACCTGTCACAAGAAAATTAGTTACCGATATATGAAAGGAAAAAGAAGAAGGGAGTTAAAAGAAACTTACTGCGTCATCAGGGATGGCGTATTCAGGGTTGATCATGTGCCGATATGTGTGAGCAGATGTTGCAAACAGTTATTCCCTCCACTCTCACCACCATTGCTTATATGATTCGGTGATGAAAGATACTGGTGTCTAGATGGATAGATCGACATCTATAGTATCAGCATCAGGGGAGAGTCGCACTACCCTGTTCCAATCTGTTCCGCAGGTGATTGTTTCTCTGGGTTTGATCACATCGGCAAAACAAAGTTTGATTGGCAGTTGCCCAAAAGCCAATTGACAGGATACTGCTGATGGATTGTAAAACTCATACGTGATATTGGTGTTTTTCCCGCTACCGAATGTGTTTACTGGGATTGCCCTGGGAGTAATGATGGCCATCATGAGTTCATTATCCTGATTCAGAGTTGCATCAGCAAAGTTGAAAAGAAGGGGGAATCTGTTTTCTTCGTCAATATAAGGTACCCAGGCCCTATGATCACAAGAAAGACCATTGTAGAAGCTTTGGAAGAATCTGCCGATCTAGTCTTCATTGGCCTCTATTCCAGGGAGGACAATTATGGCTTCACCAAAATTGAGGGGTGAGCGTGTTGCCGATTCCTCATCCCCAAGTACATGGTCTTCAGCAATTTCTCGTGGGAATTGTTGGGCAAAGAAGTCCCATTGCAAACGTTTGTGCATATGGGTATTCAGCCACATGTTGATAAACCACCATGGGCCTCCTAAGTTGCCGATGGGTTCACCAAGCAAAAGTTTCTGAGACACTTGATAAAGAAGATGATAAGTGGAGCCCAGAAGGTATCGGCCAAGAGGGAACCTTACACCATTGGCCAAGAGTTCAACCGCGGGGAGGAAGGCGTTGGTTGGTCCTACTGATCGACCACGGAAGATAAATTTTTCTAACCACATATTCAAGAATGTGGCATGTTCCCTCTGGTTAACTGTCCCGGTCTTCTGGCATTCTTGAATGTATCCTGTCCAACCGCTGATGTTGCGGGTATTCACCCTATATTTAGATTTTCTGCCATAGATGGAGCCTTCATCGGCAGTTGAAATATCCAAGCCAGTGAGCATGTAGACATCGGCAAGTGTGGGAGTAGCTGGGCCATGTCCAAACATGAAAGTGTTTGTTGTGTCTGACCAGAAGTAAGCAGCTGCAATCATCATTGACTCATTCTTTTGCATATTGGCAATAGATAGCCTAATGCATTGGTCTAGCTTCCGTTCTACCCAGTGTACTTGCACCGACCTATTAACCCTCAAGTACCAATTTTTCCACCCTTTAGTGGTTTTGGGCCAAGATCGGAATGTATCTTTCCATAAATTTAGAGAGAAATTTTGGGCTCTAAAGGAGATTCTGTTAACCTCTGCATTAATCAGATTAGTTGGATCTGGGTTGCCCATTGGTCCTAGGCATTGGACATGCGGCTGATCGGTTGGAATAACTAATTTGTTGCGCAGTTCCTAAGTTTAGAGGATCCGGAGAACAAAAGAAAAGAAAAATTACCAACTGTACGAACTCGCAAAGACCAGAGGAATCAAGGTAAAAGGTAACGGAAGTGGAACGAACCGCAGGGACGTCGAAGTTGATTGCCATTATCTTGAGGTAGATGGGGGCACAAGCCGGAGACTCGAGGTTGACGCTGGAGAAGAGTTCTTGTTGGTTGAGGTCACGCAGTTGTTCGTCGGAGTCACCGCCGGAATGAGAAAATGTCAAAGATTGGAGTCTGAGGGTAGAAGACGAGTGTTCCGGAGAAATCTATTTATAAGCCACTTGGAGTAGGGGTATTTTGGACTTATCTCTATGCCACGCGCATGTAGGTCGAGGTGGTTTAGATGTGTCACGGAACCGACCAATTTATAAGAGCACAAGTACAAAAACAATCGCCGGAACGATCAAATTCTCGAACTTGAGCCCATATAAACCCGGTAGTCAACCGAAATCTTGAAGGATTTCAAACCAACTTGCATACAACCAAGATCACAGTAATCCAACATAACATATCGTACGTTACAACATTTCGTAGACATTCGCAAATAGATTACACCATCACAGAGTCGTCGTTATTACAAAACAAGTCTTGTAAAACATGCGGAAGCAAATAGTTTAACTCACACACCGAGTTCAAATACACATACTGGTTTGCTGATCACAGACCGCAAAAGCATTCAGATAAGAGAAAGGAGATCATGCCCATGATCTAGTCCTCATCACCCGTCGGGTGGAGACAATACTTGCAGAATCCCTGATATAGGAGGTCATCTGCAACAAGAGGGAATAAACCCTGAGTACGGGAATGTACTCAGCTAGACTTACTCGTCGAAAACCAAACAAATGACACCAAGGATTATGCGTAGCTTAATGTAGTGGAGCTGGCTGACACTTTCTTTTTGCAGAAAAACATAAGTAATAATGATCAACTCTTAACCTGAACTAGCAGTAACTTTTTAGCCATTAACCTGTCATCTATATTAGCACCTGTACTAAGCAATCATTTTATTAGGGTGCAAACATTAATAACCATATCAGGTATTCATTGTGGCAACCTTATCATCATCCATTTAACCATATCGTTAAGTTAATTGAATCTACGTTGCCGCTGCTCAGTCAAGTTCTCAATATCCGGGAGAGACGGCGATTCGAATCGATTCCTATCTAGCTGGAGGGGTATTCCTAAACACAAACCCTGCTTCTCTCGTCAGGGTCGCAACAAGTCACCTTTGGTACGATTCAGGAGTCGCGAGTCCGAATAGATCAACATTCTCAGAGAACCACTCTGCCAAGGTTGTTCGGGACTCTAACCTGCCTTGGACTTATGCCAAAGGCTCTCCGCACATCCTTACTACCTCCAGAATGTCGCCACTGCTCACGTCCTCGGCCTGAGTCGAGCTACTAGGCTTCGTGGTCGGAACGACTTATCCGGCCAGCTAAGTGTTAGGCTGCGTTCAACATGACATGAGGACGTACAGCGTATCGGTCCTTAAACGACTCAGACGGAGTCACTATGTTCAAACCTACACAAGACCCCACCCGGTCTTAATTCATTATTCACATGGTTCTTTTCCACGATAGCAAATATAGCCAACCATGATCCACCTCATCCTAAAGCTCGCAGGTGACAGGAAATCACCTGACTTCTACCGCACTAAGCATGGCTAAGCATTTAACCCGTCCTGGACTTAAATAGGATTCCAGTGCGATATCTGGACAAGGAAGGATATATAATGCAGCAATTGCTTCCAACCAATTCCTATACTTAATGCATCATCAACAATAAAAGATACTCAATGTATTTGTGAAAACATAGGAGGCTTAATATGCTCCGGGTCTTGCCTTTCAGGAACGAGGAAGGCTGGTGGTCAGGGCACTCGGGCAATTCCTCCGCGGCGACTGCTTCGTCGGCTTCCTGCACCTCGGGTTCCTCCTCCTGGTTGGCTCCCTCAAACTCCAGCAACGTCACTCCCTCCGGCACACCTATTGCATGAATGCGTAAGATAAATATCATGGATGCACATGAACGAATGTCAGGGATGCTCGGGAATGCACATGTTCGCTGTAGCTTGCATATTCCAACTTAAGCCCTATTCAAATCACTTTACCTACCAAGTTTATACAACCTAATGTATAATTGCTCATCTTCAGTTAATGACCTAGCACCTGCACCTAAGCATATTCTCAAGTTAGGCTAACCCCTAAACAATCAATGAGAACATTGCAACCACATACACTCAAGCAATTGTATTTCAGCAAAATGAATACTATGTAGCGGTGCAGTAAACTAGCCATAACTGGAGATTTATAATTCCAAATGACATGCAACAAGACAATCTGGAAAGCTTATAAAATTGTATGCAATTCATTTTCAGACCTCGAAGCATGATTCAAACCTTTGCCAGTTCGAATTCATAAATCAACAGAATTCTATCCTCACAAGGCAGAGAATAAGCAAAAACTGCAACCTAACTTTAAACAGCTGTAGTTTCTAAACTACTAGGCCAAATGCCCTCAAATTTTGACAGGAGCTAGCTACCTAATTTATCTACAACTCTTGTATTCATCTCATTCACAGAAAACTAAAATATCATGGGGAACTTTCCAAAGTCCCCAGATCTTGTCCAGAGGGACATAATGCAAACAATTAATTATTAACTTATGATATAAACACTTAATTGGACAAAACCAACTTTACTGACATATCACACATATCACAAGAACACCAGAAAGTAGGGTGTTCATCACCAAAACATTTCTTTTAATACCTTTCCTAATTTATTTAATTAAATAGAGGAAATAGTAAACATATATGAAAGCTACCCCATTAAATCTACAAAAATTACAGTAGACCCTACATGCCCTAAGTAGACTACCATAAAAATTTCACACCATTTTAGTAAGTACAACAGCCTACACAAAAATGGTAAGGCGGAATGGCTTAAAATGGCATAATTAGGAAACCTTAGTGAAAAGTGTCAAGCAACAGATTTCATATTTTTCCTAGCATTCTTAAGGTACTAAGATACTACTCAGCAAGACAAGACCAACAAAATTGGAATCACATTTTTCTGAGCCTTACACAATTTACTCATGCATTTCCAAAGATTACATGCAAAACAATAATTAAATAAAGCTACATATAAAAGTATCCCAAAAATTGCATCTCTTATTTTTATACTGCAGATCTGACTGAGGCAAACACAACAAAATTTGTTTCACTCGATTTGGACCCGAAATGACCAAGATATGGTTTTTTTCCAAGCTTTTAGATCAAATCTGAAAAATCATTTTTAAAACAAAATCGAACCCTAATAGCTACGCGTACCCAGTGCTGTACACAGACCCAAAACAAATAGCTAGGTGTACCCGGTGCTGTGCCCCTAGACCTACTCGCACAGTCAGCACTGACACGTGGGACCCAGCGGTCAACCGACCCCACGTGCCAGCGAGACAGAGCAGGGGCGCGCCGTTGACCGGCAAGAACTCGCCGCCGACGAGATCTCCGGCGACCGGACCAGTACCCCCAAGCTCCACTCGACGACGCGCATGCAGTGGTGAGGGTTGCGAGGCTAGAGGACCTCCGGCTGAGGCTCACCGGCGGCCATGGCGCACGGTGGCGACGGCGACGCTGGAGAAACGCCTGATTGGGCCTCACCTTCAGACGATCCGCGTGGCGCGCGGGTCGGCGGCGTGGCGCATGAGGCGACGGTGCTCGTGGCGCGAGAAATCGGTGAGTGGTGCGGTGGCTACGATGGAACGTGGCGGCAGACGGTGCGGCGGCGCTGGAGCTGAGCCGCTGCTGCTCAGGCGAGTGCAGGGCGAGAGAGAGAGAGAGCTGAGAGCGAAATGAGCGAGTGGAAGGGAGCGGGCGCGCTGCCGTTCCCAAAATGGGGACACGCCTCGGCTAGCCGTCGCTGGCGCATGGTTGCCACGCGGCGACGGAGCCCTAGCGCGGTCGGCCACGGCGCGCCACAGTGCCAACAGCCTGTCAGCAGGTGGGCAGCCGACGGTGCCTGCCCTCCATTTTTTGAAATCAAAATTTTGCCACCTTTTTGCCCTATAGTTCCAAATCTAGACGGAACTAGACAAAACCCATATTGAACGAAATGTAGAGTATGAAATTCTTAACATTTCCTTCAAAAGGGTCAATACCTAAGTCTGCATAGATTTTGAATTATAGATCAAGAAGCAAAACTGGTTTTGAAATGACTTAGGGATTTTCAGAAATTGAAAACAGCTTTGAAATCTGCCTTGTGGGTCCTTTTTGAACATGTTGTGCACATTTTCATGACTTGGCTCCTAAACAAAGTTTGTTCCTTATAAAATTCTCTACATCTTTGCTTTAGGTTGCTTAGACATGCAAACATCCTAAGCCACACTTTTTAAACAGTCAAACAAAAGGATTCAGGGGTCAAATTTGGTCAAACCATGACTTGGAAACCTAATTAGTCAAAATGATCCACATGAACATTGTTCCTAATGACATTCTAGGTGTAACTAAGTTACTTAGGATGATTACTAACCACACCATACATTGGTAACACAAGAATCAAGCATCACATGTATTGAAACAATGAAAACACAAGAAATGTTGCAAATGTTTCATAGTCATGTTTCACATGTTTCATGGTCTCGTTGCATAGTATTAACTAACCTTGTTTCACTAAGTGAGTGGCACATGTTGCACTTAAGTGTTGCACACTTTACATTTCATAAAAGAGACAACACACATGAAATATACAACATGTTGCAATGTTTCGAAATCATGTTTCATGTGATATAAGTTCACGAAGGGATGCATGATGCTCATGTTCATGAAATGCAGTGCAAATGTGGAAGCTAAACACCAGGGGTGTTACAGCCCTCCCCCTTATAAAAATCTCATCCTGAGATTTGAAAAGCGTACCATTGTTGATAGAATTCCTTATAACCATCCCTCAAATAATCTTCCCTTTCCCACGTTGCATCGCGTTCACTACCCTGATTGCTCCACATGACTTTGTAGAACTTGACTACTCGACTCCGAGTCACTCGCTCACGAGTGTCAATCACTCGAACTGGCTTTTCTTCAAAGGTCAAATCAGATTTTAACTCGATATCCCCCAATGGAACTCTCTCTTCAGGGACGCGAAGACATTTCTTCAATTGAGATACATGAAAGACATTGAAGATAGCACTCATCTCAGGAGGTAATTGAATCTTGTACGCCACTTTCCCACTTTGTCTAATGATTTCAAATGGACCAACGTATCTCGGCGCAAGCTTTCGCTTCACACCAAAGCGTTGGACACTCTTCATAGGTGAGACTTTTAGATAAACGAAGTCTCCAACTTCGAACTCAATAGGTTTTCTACGTTGATCAGCATAACTTTTTTGCCTAGCTTGAGCTGTGGCCATGTGGGTTTGGAGTGTACGGACTTGTTCTTTGGCTTCTTGAACAAAATCAATTCCATAATATCTCCTTTCACCGGCTTCTACCTAGTTCAACGGGGTTCTACACTTCCGGCCATACAAAGCTTTAAACGGTGCCATCTTTATGCTCTCTTGATAACTATTGTTGTACGAGAATTCAGCTAGGGGTAACCATTTTTCCCATGAGCCCTTAGCCGAGATGACACAAGCTCTTAACATATCTTCTAAGATTTGATTCACTCGTTCAGTTTGCCCATTGGTTTGCGGATGATAGGCAGAACTTCTTACGAGCTTAGTCCCTAATAATCCATGTAAGTGCTCCCAAAAGCGAGCAGTGAACTGTGGTCCTCTATCTGAGACAATAGTATGAGGGACCCCATGAAGTCAGACTATCTGGTTGAAGTACAACTCCGCATAGTCGGTTGGACGAAAGTCTATGCAGACCGGAATGAAGTGTGCCGACTTGGTCAGTCGGTCCACAATTACCCAAATTGAGTTAAAATTCCTCTGAGTGGTAGGGAGTCCAACTATAAAATCCATACTTATCTCTTCCCATTTCCAACCTGGAATAGAGAGTGGCTGAAGTAATCCAGCTTTCATGTGTACCGCCTTGACCCGACAACAAGTGTCACACCTAGCCACATAAGCGGCTATCTCTTTCTTCATTTTGGTCCACCAAAATCGAGGCTTTAAATCATGATACATTTTACTACTACCAGGATGAATAGATAGTTTAGAGGAATGAGATTCGGATATGATTTGATTTCTAAGCTCTCTATCCTTCGGAACTACCAACCTATCCTTGAACCATAACACGCCTTCCTCATCTACTCGAAAATGTTTGGTTTCTTGCTCTTTCATCTTGCGCTTGATGTGAAACACACCTGTATCTATCTTCTGTAGCTCGATAATTCGACTCTGTAGAGTACAACTGACAGTGATGTTGTGCAGGACTGCAGGATGAAGGAGCTTTGACAAATGGACATCACTCTCAATCAATGAGTGGCAATGAGACTTTCTGCTTAAGGCATCCGCGACGACGTTTGCCTTACCAGGGTGATAGTGCACTTGAAGGTTATAATCCTTGATCAACTCGAGCCATCTTCTCTGACACATATTTAACTCTGGTTGAGTGAAGATGTACTTGAGACTTTTATGATCAGTGTAGATGTTGCACACATTGCCAAGTAGATAATGTCTCCAGGCCTTCAAAGCATGAACAACTGCAGCGAGTTCCAAGTCATGCATTAGATAATTCACTTCATGCTTCCGAAGTTGGCGAGAGGTATAAGCGATGATGCTACCCTCTTGTATTTGAACACCTCCTAACCCAATACCTGATGCATTACAGAACACATCAAAAGGTTTCTTGATATCCGGTTGCACCAAAACCGGAGCTGATGTTAGAAGAGTTCGCAGGGTATGGAAAGCCGCATCACACTCAGGAGTCCAAACAAACTTCATGTCTTTTTGCAGCAATCGAGTCATAGGCTTGGCTATTTTAGAGAAATCTGGGATGAAGCAACGATAATAGCCAGCCAACCCCAGAAAACTCCGAACCTCGTGCACCGAGATGGGAGCCTTCTAGTTCAATACTTCTTGCACCTTGGTGGGATCAACCATAATTCCACCATCGGACAACACGTGTCCAAGAAAAGGTACCTCACGAAGCCAAAATTCACATTTGCTGAACTTTGCATACAGATGGTGTTCTCGCAATCTAGTAAGAACCACTCGCAAATGTTCAACATGATCTTCTTCATTCTCAGAATAGACCAAGATGTCATCTATAAATACCACCACAAATTTGTCCAACTTGGGCATAAACACTGAATTCATCAGATACATAAAATGTGCAGCGGAATTAGTCAATCCAAAAGACATAACCAGGTACTCATATAGACCATATCTTGTAGAGAATGCGGTTTTTGGGACATCCTTAGGCCGAATTTTGATTTGATGATACCCAGATCTCAAATCAATCTTGGAAAAGACTTTCGCCTTAGACAACTGATCAAATAAGATATCTATGCATGGCAGAGGGTACTTATTCTTGATTGTAACTGCATTCAAGGGTCTATAATCTACACACATGCGTAGAGATTGATCCTTCTTCTTCACAAAGATGGCTGGGCACCCCCACAGAGATGAACTAGGGCGGATAAGGCCTTTCTTTAGCAGTTCATTCAACTGGGTCTTAAGTTCGGCTAGTTCATTAGGAGGCATTCTATATGGCCTTCTAGAGATGGGAGCTGTACCAGGAAGCAACTCTATCTTGAATTCTACTTCTCGATCCAGGGGCAATCTAGGCAAATCATTGGGGAAAACATCCGAAAAGTCACACACGACAGGGATATCTGCCAGAGACTTTGCGTGCACCGCATTGGTCATGCAAGAAAGATTGATGTCCCTGGGTAACTGTACTAGAAAACCCTCCTGATTGCTAGGATCTCTGAGCATAACTACCCTAGTCGATGTATCGATAAGCACTCCATGACGACTCATCCAGTTCATTCCCAATATCACATCGATACCTAGCCCCGGTAAAATTACCAGATCAACCTGATAACTTTGCCCCTCTATCACAAATTGTACATCCCCAACTACCAGCTTGGTTGGGATAATACCACTGGCAGCCCTTATACAATAACCCTCACCCTCAACAGTATATGTTTTCTGCATAAACTTGGATGCAAATGATGGACTAATGAAGGAATGCGAAGCACCTGAATCAAATAGTACAACTACGGGGTGTTGGTCAATCAAAAACTTACCGGCAGTCACTACCTCTCCTGAAGGAATCTCAGTAATATTAGTGTGGTTCACTTGTCCTTGACGGCCACCCTGGTAATTATTCTTCTTAGGGTAAGGGCATTCCCTTGCCTAGTGGCCTATCTTGTTGCAGTTCCAGCATGGCATGTTGCTTGGTGGAGCCCTGGAACTGCCCTGACTGGTAGTGCCCTTGGGAAGAGCAACTGTAAATGCCTTGCGAAACCTAGTCTTGGTGGGATTCTTTTTCTGTGGTGGGTGAAACTTGGCGGCTAACGCTGGAGGATGGAATGGAGCCCTTTGTGCGACGGGAGCCTTAGATTGTGAGGCACCCGCCTCATAGGCCCTCTTACGACTTTTTGAAGCAGCATACATAGCATTGTTGTTCTCTTGCGATAAAGCATCACTCACAAACTCATTAAAATGAGCGCACTTGCAATTTCCCATGGTCTTCATCAGTTTGGGGCTAAGTCCCCGCTTGAAGCTTGCAATCTTCTTGGCATCTATGTCCACAAACTCGGTAGCATACCTTGCAAGGTTGTTGAAAGCTTGTAGGTATTCGTTCAGGCTCTTGCTTCCCTGAGTCAGCTTCATGAACTCTGTATGTTTGATCGCCATAAGACCAGGAGGAATGTAATTTCCCCTAAAAGCAGACTTGAACTGATCCCAAGTGATTTGGGCATTAGCAGGCATAGTGGACCGATGATGACTCCACTAGATGCCAGCAGGCCCATGAAGTTGGTGCGATGTGTACTCAGTTTTTAGCACCTCAGTCAAGCGGAGCAGACAGAACTTCTGCTCGAGAGTATTCAACCACTCATCAGCTTGTAGAGGCTCATCAGCCTCCTTGAAGATTGGGGGTTTCGTGTCAAGGAAATCCTTGAAATCACTGTATTGATTTGGATCCGGTCCTTGGCGTGGACCACGGCCATCACAATTCGCAATCGTACGGAGGGCCTCAGCCATAGTGCGCTGTCCTTCTGCAAGCATTGCTATTAGTTCCATTGGTGTGGGTGGTGGTGGTGGAAGATCATCATCATCACTCGCACCGGTGGAACGAGTACGAGGCATCTGCACAATGCGCAACCAGTAATTATTGATGATGTCAGCACATTGGAGAGGAACAATATAATCATGCCAAACTGTATTTACTAACGAGAATGAAAACTTCATACAATAAACAGAGGCAATAATTCATTCTCCAATCACCACATCATCAAGTAGATTACTAGCGCCATATGCAGTGCATTCCAACATGACAAGTTTTAAACTTCACCAACATTACGCATCCCGAAGGGAGCGAATTAAAATACATTACCAGTATGACTGCAAAAGATTGACTCATGAGACTTGCTAACGAACTACTCGTCGAAGTGATTACTGTGCACATTGGAGACACCTTGGACTTCTTCTGGGTATTCCTCTCCTTCTAACTTCTTGCCGAGAGATTTCACTTTATACTTGGGATAAGCAATTATAAGGGAGGGAGTAATGCAATATGAATGTCATGAGTGAATATGATGCATGCTCGTTCCATACGTCCTCACAAACCTAAGAAAATTTAAGCTTTAGCAGAATATACGGTGGCATACATACGTTCTCTCAAATAGCGGTAACTAGTCAATCTACACGGTGCGTTGTTAGCGTACCTGCAGAAAAACTTCATTGCAGCCCAACCCAACAAGATATAATGCTAATTACACAAGCAGTACTAAGATACTTTCCATATATACATCCCCTGATATATATACTTCAGCATCCAAACTACCCGAGAAATGTACCCACAATTAAGTTCTTTTATATATACATGTATGCAACATGTAAATACTCCAGTAACCACAACTAGCTCTCCCCTAGACCAACGGTTGGACGGTCATGCTCTCTCAACTCACACTTACCTTAGCGTAGAGGCAATTGATCCATACATTACCATTCAACGAATGGCACCCATGCAATATCATGCCGCATGGACGACGAAATAGAAACAATCAATTCCCCCAGTTAGTAATTATATATAAGCCACCTAGAAGTCCTTAAGTGGGCTATAAGGGATGTGATCACTAGTATACCATAAAAATTTTGATTTTTGAACACTTATATATAACTATAAGTTTTGAAAACCATTTTAACAACAAAAGCTTTTGTTTTAAATAGCCGTAAGACATGTTTAATGTTGAATCTAGCTCTGATACCAGCTGTCACGGAACCGACCAATTTATAAGAGCACAAGTACAAAAACAATCGCCGGAATGATCAAATTCTTGAACTTGAGCCCATATAAACCCGGTAGTCAACCGAAATCTCAAAGGATTTCAAACCAACTTGCATACAACCAAGATCATAGTAATCCAACATAACATATCGTACGTTACAACATTTCATAGACATTCGCAAATAGATTACACCATCACAGAGTCGTTGTTATTACAAAACAAGTCTTGTAAAACATGCGGAAGCAAATAGTTTAACTCACACACCGAGTTCAAATACACATACTGGTTTGCTGATCACAGACCACAAAAGCATTTAGATAAGAGAAAGGAGATCATGCCCATGATCTAGTCCTCATCACCCGCCGGGTGGAGACAATACTTGCAGAATCCCTGATATAGGAGGTCATCTACAACAAGAGGGAATAAACCCTAAGTACGGGAATGTACTCAGCTAGACTTACCCGTCGAAAACCAAACAAATGACACCAAGGATTATGCATAGCTTAATGTAGTGGAGCTGGCTGACACTTTCTTTTTGCAGAAAAGCATAAGTAATAATGATCAACTCTTAACCTGAACTAGCAGTAACTTTTTAGCCATTAACCTGTCATCTATATTAGCACCTGTACTAAACAATCATTTTATTAGGGTGCAAACATTAATAACCATATCAGGTATTCATTGTGGCAACCTTATCATCATCCATTTAACCATATCGTTAAGTTAATTGAATCTACGTTGCCGCTGCTCAGTCAAGTTCTCACTATCCGGGAGAGACGGCGATTCGAATCGATTCCTATCTAGCTGGAGGGGTATTCCTAAACACAAACCCTGCTTCCCCCGTCAGGGTCGCAACAAGTCACCTTTGGTACGATTCAGGAGTCGCGAGTCCGAACAGATCGACATTCTCAGAGAACCACTCTGCCAAGGTTGTTCGGGACTCTAACCCGCCTTGGACTTATGCTAATGGCTCTCCGCACATCCTTACTACCTCCAGAATGTCGCCACTGCTCGCGTCCCCGGCCTAAGTCGAGCTACTAGGCTTCGCGGTCGGAACGACTTATCCAGCCAGCTAAGTGTTAGGCTGCGTTCAACATGACATGAGGACGTACAGCGTATCGGTCCTTAAACGACTCAGACGGAGTCACTATGTTCAAACCTACACAAGACCCCGCCCGGTCTTAATTCATTATTCACATGGTTCTTTTCCATGATAGCAAACATAGCTAACCGTGATCCACCTCATCCTAAAGCTCGCAGGTGATAGGAAATCACCTGACTTCTACCGCACTAAGCATGGCTAAGCATTTAACCCGTCCTGGACTTAAATAGGATTCTAGTGCGATATCTGGACAAGGAAGGATATATAATGCAGTAATTGGTTCCAACCAATTCCTATACTTAATGCATCATAAACAATAAAAGATACTCAATGTATTTGTGAAAACATAGGAGGCTTAATATGCTCTGGGGCTTGCCTTTCAGGAACGAGGAAGGCTGGTGGTCAGGGCACTCGGGCAATTCCTCCGCGGCGACTGCTTCGTTGGCTTCCTGCACCTCGGGTTCCTCCTCCTGGTTGGCTCCCTCGAACTCCAGCAACGTCACTCCCTCCGACACACCTATTGCATGAATGCATAAGATAAATATCATGGATGCACATGAACGAATGTCAGGGATGCTCGGGAATGCACATGTTCGCTGTAGCTTGCATATTCCAACTTAAGCCCTATTCAAATCACTTTACTTACCAAGTTTATACAACCTAATGTATAATTGCTCATCTTCAGTTAATGACCTAGCACCTGCACCTAAGCATATTCTCAAGTTAGGCTAACCCCTAAACAATCAATGAGAACATTGCAACCACATACACTCAAGCAATTGTATTTCAGCAAAATGAATACTATGTAGCGGTGCAGTAAACTAGCCATAACTGGAGATTTATAATTCCAAATGACATGCAACAAGACAATCTGGAAAGCTTATGAAATGGTATGCAATTCATTTTCGGACCTCGAAGCATGATTCAAACCTTTGCCAGTTCGAATTCATAAATCAACAGAATTCTATCCTCACAAGGCAGAGAATAAGCAAAAACTGCAACCTAACTTTAAACAGCTGTAGTTTCTAAACTACTGGGCCAAATGCCCTCAAATTTTGACAGGAGCTAGCTACCTAATTTATCTACAACTCTTGTATTCATCTCATTCACAGAAAACTAAAATATCATGGGGAACTTTCCAAAGTCCCCAGATCTTGTCCAGAGGGACATAATGCAAACAATTAATTATTAACTTATGATATAAACACTTAATTGGACAAAACCAACTTTACTGACATATCACACATATCACAAGAACACCAGAAAGTAGGGTGTTCATCACCAAAACATTTCTTTTAATACCTTTCCTAATTTATTTAATTAAATAGAGGAAATATTAAACATATATGAAAGCTACCCCATTAAATCTACAAAAATTACAGTAGACCCTAAATGCCCTAAGTAGACTACCATAAAAATTTCACACTATTTTAGTAAGTACAACAGCCTACACAAAAATGGTAAGGCAGAATGGCTTAAAATGGCATAATTAGAAAACCTTAGTGAAAAGTGTCAAGCAACAGATTTCATATTTTTCCTAGCATTCTTAAGGTACTAAGATACTACTCAGCAAGACAAGACCAACAAAATTGGAATCACATTTTTCTGAGCCTTACACAATTTACTCATGCATTTCCAAAGATTACATGCAAAACAATAATTAAATAAAGCTACATATAAAAGTATCCCAAAAATTGCATCTCTTATTTTTATACTGTAGATCTGACTGAGGCAAACACAACAAAATTTGTTTCACTCGATTTGGACCTGAAATGACCAAGATATGGTTTTTTTCCAAGCTTTTAGATCAAATCTGAAAAATCATTTTTAAAACAAAATCGAACCCTAACAGCTACGCGTACCCGGTGCTGTACACAGACCCAAAACAAACAGCTAGGTGTACCCGGTGCTGTGCACCCAGACCTACTCACACAGTCAGCACTGACACGTGGGACCCAGCGGTCAACCGACCCCACGTGCCAGCGAGACAGAGTAGGGGCGCGCCGTTGACCGGCAAGAACTCACCGCCGACGAGATCTCCGGCGACCGGACCGGTACCCCCATGCTCCACTCGACGACGCGCATGCAGTGGTGAGGGTTGCGAGGCTAGAGGACCTCCGGCTGAGGCTCACTGGTGGCCATGGCGCACGGTGGCGACGGCGACGCTGGAGAAACGCCCGATTGGGCCTCACCTTCAGACGATCCGCGTGGCGCGCGGGTCGGCGGCGTGGCGCGTGAGGCGACGGTGCTCGTGGCGCGAGAAATCGGTGAGTGGTGCGATGGCTACAACAGAACGTGGCGGCGGACGGTGCGGCGGCGCTAGAGCTGAGCCGCTGCCGCTGCTGCTGCTCAGGCGAGTGCGGGGCGAGAGAGAGAGCTGAGAGCGAAATGAGCGAGTGGAAGGGAGCGAGCGCGCTGCCGTTCCTAAAATGGGGACACGCCTCGGCTGGCCGTCGCCGGCGCATGGTCGCCACACGGCATCGGAGCCCTGGCATAGTCGGCCACGGTGCGCCACAGTGCCAACAGCCTGTCGGCAGGTGGGCAGCCGACGGTGCCTGCCCTCCATTTTTTGAAATCAAAATTTTGCCACCTTTTTGCCCTATAGTTCCAAATCTAGACGGAACTAGACAAAACCCATATTGAACGAAATGTAGAGTATGAAATTCTTAACATTTCCTTCAAAAGGGTCAATACCTAAGTCTGCATAGATTTTGAATTATAGATCAAGAAGCAAAACTGGTTTTGAAATGACTTAGGGATTTTTAGAAATTGAAAACAGCTTTGAAATCTGCCTTGTGGGTCCTTTTTGAACATGTTGTGCACATTTTCATGACTTGGCTCCTAAACAAAGTTTGTTCCTTATAAAATTCTCTACATCTTTGCTTTAGGTTGCTCAGACATGCAAACATCCTAAGCCACACTTTTTAAATAGTCAAACAAAAGGGTTCAGGGGTCAAATTTGGTCAAACCATGACTTGGAAACCTAATTAGTCAAAATGATCTACATGAACATTGTTCCTAATGACATTCTTGGTGTAACTAAGTTACTTAGGATGATTACTAACCACACCATACATTGGTCACACAAGAATCAAGCATCACATGTATTGAAACAATGAAAACACAAGAAATGTTGCAAATGTTTCATAGTCATGTTTCACATGTTTCATGATCTCGTTGCATAGTATTAACTAACCTTGTTTCACTAAGTGAGTGGCACATGTTGCACTTAAGTGTTGCACACTTTACATTTCATAAAAGAGACAACACACATGAAATATACAACATGTTGCAATGTTTCGAAATCATGTTTCATGTGATATAAGTTCATGAAGGGATGCATGATGCTCATGTTCATGAAATGCAGTGCAAATGTGGAAGCTAAACACCAGGGGTGTTACATGATGGATATGGTAACTGTTCGCACGATGATCAGGGGATTGTACAGATGAGTTGATGGCAAGTAATCATGACTTGGAAGAGATATCGGTACAGGATATTTTAATTCTGAAAGTGGCGGTATTATTATGTTAGGATCTTGCTGATGGATTATTGTTTCGGTATCTTAACCATAATCAAGACAAGAGTGGTTGGCAATTGTGCGATATTTACTGTGGTGCGTGAATTAGGATTAGATTTGATTAGATTTGATAACAGATCAAGTTTTGGCTTGAAGGATGAGTTACGGTAATTGGGCGAAGGCAAACGTTATCTGTAGTAAATTTTGGAGCATTAATGGTTTTATACTTCAAAATTTGGGGGCATGTGTTGACACTATTTTTTGCACGTGTCAAAATGATCAGAGTGGGCTAATCGGCAGGAGGAAAGTTACTGTATACACTGACAGCCGATGAAAATCAGCTTGTAAAGATGGTTGCCGATGAATGGTGGTGATCGATGGAGAGGTTGATTTAGATTGGGGCGTTGCCGATAAGGTTGGAAATGTTATTGTCGATGCCGATGAAGGAAGGCTTGAAGACTACTGCCGATGGAACAGGAAGTATGCCGATGGAGAGGAGGTCGGTGAGATTTCCATCGTAATCAAGGCGGACAGGGAAATAGATAGGAGTTGATTTCCTTTTCTATATTTGTTAGAGTATGATTCATGTAAGAGTCGCGTGTTTCCTTAGATATGGTCTTGGTGTCCTAGTTGTGTTTGGTTATGTCTCTTTAGATCAGGGTATAAATATAGATTGAGGGGCAATGTAATATATATATCAATCAATATCAAAACCAATTTTTACTACTATTTGCATCTACTTACTTTTCGGCGACTTCGTCAATTTGCATATTTTTCCTTTTTTACGAGTTCTCATTGATTCGGCGAGTTGCATAGCTTCAGTGCGACCTTCGGCGATTCTCGAGTTCCATGTGAGTACCTCTTGGCCGTGACTTCTGGGCGTATCGCTGTTGTTAGGACCAAAGTGCTCGTATCTTCATCCTTGTCGATTAACAGGTCAAATTGACTGGCACGCTTTGGATATCAATTCGGATATTAGCCCTTTGTGTTTGCAGATCCACTTTTGCATCAACAGATCTTACGAATCTAGGTACAAAAGATTTATATAATCATAAGTACTAGATTTTTAATACATAGGACAAACCTAATCATATTATCCGCCACAAACTTTCAAATAAGACAGGATTGTGGCTAGATCAAAGGTAAGAAGAAAGAAATTTGAACTTTAAAATATCAAGTTTACTTTCTTTGATCCAAATAAATTTGAAGGTTTTCCAAAGTAACCTACAATGATCTTAGATGGGAACAGCTCTGATACCAGCTGTGGTAGAACCTCCTAAGAAATCGGGCCCACATGCACCTATCGTTGTCTTACCAGACCTCGGATAGCGTTCACGAGTTCCCAACAACTCAACAGGTCTGTCGGGTGTCCTCGGGAAACCCAAATCATCCACGATTCTCTTTTCAAACAGGATCCCAATCATAGACATTGCAGATTACAACAGTTTATTCAAATATATACATCAGAGTAAAGATAGCGGAAGTCTTAAGATAACATAGTTTACAAACCAGTTGTTTTCAAACTTACAATACCATAAGTGTCATACAACCATAGTAGCGGGATAATATTACATTAACTTTATTTATCATACAAACTAGTGCCTTGTCCAAAGGCCATTCATCACTCCTCATCGTCATTGACTTCAAACACAAACATGCAGCAGGGACCAAAACAAGCCTGTGCATGCGACTCACCTACAACAAGGATTAACAAACCCTGAGTACAAAAGTACTCAACAAGACTAACCCGACGTAACAGGGGTTGAAAGACTTTAAAGATGCAGGTGTTAGGACAAGGTAAGGATGTAGTAAGATTCAAAAGTTCTTTGCAAAAAGCTTACTATTCTTATTCTATTTTCAAGTTTTACCCCTAAGTTCTTTTAGTTCATTATCTCAACTAAATGTACATTTCCCATATTCCATTCCTTCTCATTCCATTCTTTTCTCATATTTTAGTAATTCTCCAGTCCTGCATTGCTTCTATAATGAATCAAGTCTCCATATCCGTGGAGCATCGGCAATTCAAATTGATTCAAGTCCCAGCTGGGGATTCCTTATCACACGACATATGTAGAACTTAATCTTGCATATATCAACCTCGCTACCGGATCCTCCTATACTAAGTCGTCTCCATGCCACCCGAGAGCACAACACACCTCAACTCTGGCCACATTTCAGCCACGAGGGTACACGCTACTCCCGCCATCTCTCCACTCCCAGTGCGTGGGCATTCGTCTTAGCATCGAATTAGCCGAAGTAGGCTTACCGGAGTATGTGACTAGTACTAAAAAGTGTCTCATTCAAAAGATCCACAATGAGTGGCCTTTAAGCGACATAGTCGGCAACATTACCCAATATTCAAGATAAGTCACCCGACTAGTCTCTAGTTCATTCTACCTTCTTTCTTTCTTTGGCTAGGATGCCATCTTTGATTGTATCGAAACTTTTACTTTAAAAGCCTACCATAAAGCATACTAAGCATTCTACGCCTTTGTAAATGAAATCATCTTCAAGGATGGTAAACAATTAACAAGGTAGGCAATGCATCAAGTAGGTAACATTTGAAATAATCAACTTAATGCAATAGGTAACATAGGTGATAAACTTTTCAAAGTAAACAAGGTAATGGTTTAATGCATAAACTGGGGCTTGCCTTCGTTGACGATCTCAGGTTCTGGATCAGTACCACAATCATTGAATCCCGTGACAACCGGGGATTCTTCTAGAACTTGCTCAACTAGAATCGTTTCACTCTCGAGTTCTACACGAAATGATAACATATGCTTCAACATGATGATAATGTAAACATGATGCTTTCACGGTACATGAAATGTAAAAACACCCCGAATATGATTTTCCTTCACGGTACAGTTGCAAGCCAACAAAACCAACTTGCAATCCTACCATCAAGAACCACACATGTGACTTGACCAAATGAATCTTGAAACCCTACTAGTCACAAAACATGACCAAAACAAGATTCAACACTAAAGAAACACTTAGGGTTTGCTTTTATTTATTTTTGAATTAATTTGGAAATAAGCCCAAAAATGAACTTGTTCCAAATGACCTCAAAATTTTATGTAAGCTTCCTTATGTCAAATTAGTGTACCAAAACAAATTTCATAATTTTTGGAATTATACAATGGCCTACAAAAATCATGGAAATTGCATTTATTAATTAATGGACTAAATATTTGAACATTAAAAATATATTCAAATTTCAAGTTTCAAATTTTTGAACCATACTAGAGCATGTACAGAAGCTACACACAAATTTTTAGAATTTTTGGAGCTATGATTATTTTCCTACAAATTTCCAAAGATTAAGCACTATTCAAAATCAGAAAATAATAAAACCTCACTGTTCTTCTCCTTCTTTCTCACTGACAGCCCGACCCCACTTGTCAGTGACACATACAGGTCATGGCGGCGCTACCATCACTGGTCGGCCCAAAATGCGCCGACGGTGACGCTCCGGCAAGGCATACCGCACTCAAATGATCTACACACTCCTACAAACCCATCCTAGCCCTCAGATCGGCAGAAGGCGCACCGAAGAAGGCTCCACGCCGGCCATGGTGGCTCGGGCACGACGGCTCACGGCATAACCCCGGCAACAGTGCAGTAGAGTCTAAAACAAAGCGAGTATTGTGTTCAGTAGCTAAAACAAAGCGAGTATTGTGTTCAGTAGCTCACCATGATCACGCCGGTGCGTTTGGTGAAGATGGAGACGATCTAGAATAGCTTGGCCACGTCGAGTCGACGGTGGCGGAGCTCCAGCCAGTCTCGGGGAAGAAGACATTGCGCCGGGCAATTCTAGCCAACCCAAGCGACATGAGCAAGCCGCAGAGAAGTGCAAGACCGAGGCGATCGCATTGGCATAGCTGGGCACGACGGACGCGGCTTGACGGTGGCTACGGCGAGCGGCAGAGCTAGCTGGTGGCGGAGCAGAGCAGAGGAGAAAAACAGGGACAACGGCGGTGGCTGCTGCTATTTATAGCCGGGAAGGGGTTGCCCGACGTCGACAGCGCACGCCCAAGCTCGCCACGGTGCCGGCTACGCGCGAGGAAGCAGAGCAAATTGATCAGCGGCGACAACCGTGTGGCGTCGGCGACAAGCAGAGAGGTGGCGCTCGGCTACTTTTCAATTTTGAAGTATTTATAGAATTGCCACTGCGTTGATTTTGCAAATTACTCATAAATTTTCTAAAGAAGTTGAAAATCTCCAAAAATGAAAGTTGCTCAACTATTTAAACTCTACAACTTTGCTTCAAGGAACATTTTCAAATTATGCCTCCATTTTGAAATTTGAATTTGGGGTGCATTTAAGCATTTGAATCATTTCAAAATTACTCCAAATTTTATATGTAAACTTGAAAAACTTTGAATACCAAAGTTGATCCACATAAAATAATCTTCAACTTTGCTTTTTTCCTCAACTCCAAATTCCACATGGATTTTGAATTAGACAAAAGGGGCAAAAAGGACTTTTATGATATGAATTTGAATTCAAATTTGATTTGTTTTCCTTTTTACTTTAACTTTGATTTTTGACCAGTAACATGGCCCATTAGGGTTATTTGAGTCAAATGACACATGGCCTCACATGATCACATGAAATTTGACCGTTGTGGTCATGATCTTTATTTAGGGTTTTGAATCACATCACATGAAATAACAACATTATGAAATAAAGCTTATTCAGTGAATGCATTTAAAATTTTTCTACTTTATGAATGCTTTGCAATGCATATGATGACCTGTCAAGTTTTAGTGCTAGGTCAAAACACTAGAGGTGTTACAACATGTAGACTCTATGATCTGAATGCACACGATGTATGTCAACAATATTCTACAAAAGATTAGAACTAACCAAAGATAATGCAGAAATAGATGGTCTAGCAGATATAGGTAGCAACCAACATTGCTCCCCTTCTTGAAAGTGAACTTGTTTCTTTGAAGAACATGAGAAAATGTTTGTATTATTATGGCTGCCCTCTAAACGATCATAACCTTGTACAACAAAAGGAAAATTCATATTACTACGAATGTATACTCGATGTATCATATATTGTCCCTTGTTGTTATATTTGCTAATAACATGATATGTGTACTTAGAAAACCAAGGCAAATCAGTATATGTAAAAAGGCTCTCCTCTAAACAATCTAGGTTACGCAAAACATTAAATTCAATGTAACCCAAAGTATGTAAAGAAGACAACAGTTTGAACTCATCAGTTTTAGTAGCAATATGAATAACATGTTTATTTTCAGCACAAGTGACTGGTTCCAAAACATGTAAAACTAAAGCATCATCAACCAATTCATCTTTATCACAAGGAACTTCAAGCAGATTATCATGGGACAGAGATAAATCAAGAGAGGGTTCCACTAACAATTGCTCTATGATAGCATGGTTTGTGAAAAAATTTAGTACATTAAAACATTTCTCACCTTCCATGAGTGTAGCACCATGAGAATTACCGATGTTCTTAGTAGGAGTAAGAGGTGCATTGTGAAGTGATGGTTCTAAATTTGCATATGAGGTTGTGAGCTCCTCATTTTCTTCCATGTCATCCTCTCGTTTATGGACATTATCCTGCAAAAGGTTAGTCATAGCAAGAGGAATAACAATAGACTCTTCCTCTAAATGGTGCACCTCAACATATGAAGTCAAAATAGGAGGTGGTTTAACAAAGGTTTCTCGCATAAGAAGTTTCATATCATTCAAAGTTTGAGGTTTATCAGAAGGATCTAAAGACTCCCACCAAGATAAAGTAGAATGTCGCAAAATACTAGCTGTATTTTTTACCTTCCTCCTTGGACACATAAAGTGAGTAGCAAATATGTTATCTATGGCAATTTCCCACTCCATGTACTCATCAGCACCTATACCATCATAAGTCGGTGGATACGAACAACCTATCATTGTTAGAAGACAGCAAAAGACAACACAAAAGTATTATCCCTATCAAATGACTATGTGGTTGCCGTGGTGTCACTTTTCACAGCAAGTGGAAGCATCTTACCAAGCTCTTACAAAGTTCTTACCAAAACAAGTAGTGGATGGTACAACCGGCGGCTGGTTCGTGATACCTGTGAGATAGTGGTACTGAGATTGCAAAGCCCTTTTTCTGTACTGATCTGAAGAATTTGTGGAGCTTGGAAGGCAAACAAAGAGTAATATGTATATCTGGCACACAAGTCAGTAACAGAAAGTAATGCTGAATTATAGTCCAAAGTACTTGTTCTCATTGCTGGTCTAAAATGTTCCAAGTACCAGGTGTGTGACAAAAATATGGTGGATAGCAAGGTGATAAGTGTGTGAAAAACAAGTATGATGGATGGAAACCGTAATACAAACAAGAAACCAGACAGCACACGCAAGCACAGCTCACTTTGGTCTTCTCTATGTGCTCCTCTAGATATTGTTCCTCTTTTGCCCCTCTTTTTTTCTATTTTTTGGGCATCATTGTTTTTTTGGGAAATTTCAACTTTTTTATTTTATTTTTTGATATTATTCCTTTACTTAGGAGCACAAAAGATGTAACCACAAAAAATATGAGCTTAAACAAGTGAAATACGTGGCCTGTGGAAAATTCAGAAAACTTGCTCAAAATCGACACAAACCTTATGACCGCGAAAAGAGGGTCTTGTGACCACTTTTTGACCAATTTAAATTTTTTCGACCCTGACAAGGCGAGGGATGGATGGATTCAAAATTTTTTTCTGATCAATTTTGATATATGCAACGTCGAAATCGGAGTTCGTATGCGAAAACTAGACCAGTTTTAAGAATTGGCTCCGAATTAGAGGACAAAACGGGAACAATGTGCGCAAAATTGGTCACAGCAGCAAAGATTAGATGGAAACAATGGGGGAAAACACACGAACTAGACTCTAACATGACCTAACCAGCAATAAGACCTTGACCAGGACACAAACTCAACACGACGGACTCTGAAACCAAAATATGCAAAGGCTATGGCGTGGAAGGTTATAGGACAGGGAAAAAAATATGGCACTGGACTAATGGGACGAAAGCGAGACACTCAAAACTAGGGGATAAATATGAACCTGACGGTATACCTTAGCTCTGATACCACTTAATGGGGACGGGGATCCTGATCTTTTGTCAGGTAGAGGTAACTATCGTTGTGGCGGAGAATGACACACCGATCTGGCTTCAGATCGAAAGATCGAACCCTGCAATCTTAGCACCACAACTCCTCTGGTTATCAACCAAGTCATGGACTAGGTTAACCTCGCCAAGAAGGCTAATCCCTACCTGCACAATGAAAAACACAAGCAAGAACAAGAAAGAACACAACCAAATTATAGATGAATGATTAATCTCACGAAGTTAGGGTCTCACAAACCGATAAACGGCGAAACTGTTCTTGACAGAATAATCTAAGCAAAACCCCAAAACCTAATGACGATGGTGGTGTAAGATTATAAAGGTCTTAGGGTCATCGCCAACCCTAGACGCGCCCCCTAATGGGCCCAAACACGATACACGGTCCAACGGACCAAAAGACGGTGTGACAGCACCCTGGCAGATTCTGGACGCTGACTTGTTTCAACGATTCCCATTGATTCCGAAGAGCTTTTAATGTGAGACCACTTGTATTGGCTTTCTTATCAAATTAGCTTTCTATCCATATGTGGATCATTGAAATCGGAGTCCGGATGCAACCTGGGTGACTAGTTTAAGGTAGACTGGTCCTGGAGGCCGAGGCAGACTCGAACTTGAGTTGCTTTGGGCCTCCACCTCGAGGACTCGAACCGAATTAGCCTTGGACCTCCTTCTTGACTTGGACACGCTTGCTAGCCTCCTAACCCTCCATACCATGCACCAAACATGGTCATATGCATGGGTGTCATGTCCTCATCAAGAAGGCTCCCTTGCCTCACACCAGGACAACAACATCCAAGGAGCAAGGGCTACTCCGCAAGAGCATCATTCCAAAGGGCCTAGGCCCTAGCTAGCTAGTAGACTTGGTTTGGGAGAGATGTGAGGGAGAGTATGGGGAAAAGCCGGACTTGTCGGTATCTCCTCGACCTTGTACCTCGGCGAACACTTGTACCTCGACGGAATATTCACTAAGTGTTTGGGTTTCTTATGGTATAAAGTCTTTTAATTAGTTAAGCTTTACTCTTACTTGTTTGCGGGTTCATTGTTCATCCTTGTGACGAATACTCTAGTAGAGGGCCTTGATGAAGATGGATAACCCTGTGCGACGCTAGAGTAGTAGTCAATAGCGTAAACATGGTGTCTAGGCTAGAGGCTACCTTCATTTGCCTCATATCCTATGGTTGAGGGATAGGTAGCAGGTGATGATAGCCCTATCCGTCCCTTGTAATCCCCCACATTCGGGTACAACGTAGAGCTATAGACCTGCATCGACTGGCAGACCAGTTGCAACCCGGTGCTCGAAGTAAACAAGTGAAAGTAGAGTTTATCTTTCCATAAGACCCAAAAGCCATAGGAGTCCATTCTACCCTTTCCAACTTTACCCCTTATGTTGTCCTTGGATGAATTAGCTAGAAAAAGTACCTCCATTTCCTGTGGAAATATGATACCCTGAATACTTCTAGGTGAAAGCTACAACGGTAATTCTGTGCGCTTGCAGAATCTTTCTATGTGCGTTAAGAAATGCCAACAAGCTTTTTGGAGCCATTGCTGGGGAACGGTTGTTGTATTCTCTTCGAACCTAGTTCATCCACATATCTGTATCTTTTTGTTTTATAAAAAAACCCAAAATATTTTCACCATGATGTAAACTCCAACTCCAAACCATTCCACTTCAAAGGGGGAGTTTCGTGAGCCACCACCAAAACCAACCCTCCATTCTGGCTATGAACTCCACCCTAGTTTAATAGCCATGGTTCAGGCACAACCCTTCTCAAGGCATGACAATGAAAACCCCTACCATCACCTACGCGAGTTCGAGGAAATGTGTTCATGCCTGAGCATCTCGGGCATGACACAAGAAACTCTAAGGTAAAAATTGTTTCATTTCTCTCTCACAGGGAAGGCAAAACAATGGTACACATTTGCCATATAAAGTATGAATGGGGACTAGGATGAACTTAAAGACAAGTTTTGTCTTCCATTTTTTCCCATGTCCCATATCAACTTCTACTAAGGGCAATCCTCGACTTTGAGCAGTATGAGAAGGAGTTTATAGGTGCAGCCTAGGCTAGGTTTTCAAAATGAATTTATGCTGGCTATTGACGGTAGTTAATAACAGGTTTAAACTAACAAATTCCATAAGATTTGGTGAATCTATATTTTCTGTAGAGTTTATCCAGAAAACCGTCAAGGTGGGCCTACATATCAGATTTAATCATGCTTATACACAATGAAACAGACACCAAAAGACTGTAAAAGACTCGAGAGGACTCCACACCAAGGCAGAACCCAAGTGGCTGCTCGGCCCCACCTGTTGGAAGCCCAGCCCCTAGGCCCACTTGTTAGCCTCTGTGTCGCAATGTCGGTTCTCCACCGCCTCCTAGGTTGCATCTACGTCATCCTTTAAGTCGATTTGATCCAAGGGCTCACATTAGATGCTCCACCCTATATATACTAGCCCCTACCCCCTCCCTCAGGCAGATACATAAGTCATTTGAGAAGACAGAAACCCTAATCATCCTTAGAGCTCCATCAATTCTAGGACATAGCTAGTTAGGCTAGGTCTAGAGTGAGGCAAGCAGGCTTCGCTTGGATTCTCAATTGTGTCAAGAGCATGGTTTGGTATAATCTTTGTGCCCCCTCTCTTTTGTGTCTCCATTACTTTTATATGCTTGCTACATTTGTTATGACAATATTAATATTAATCTCATTTATGTTCTTCATTATAATGTTCATCGTCTACTTTGATTATATGCTTAGTATAGTTGGATTATCATCATGTTCATGCATAAGTTTGTATAGCACTCACTCTAAGGATCCATGGGTGGGTGGTCGACATTGTGTAAGCGTGGTGCTTATATGTTGTTTACCTATGGATACACCCTATATTCTAGGTCATGTGGTAGATCATAGATGTGACACTCCCGTTGAGTCCTTTGTAGTCCACTCCCCTGAATGTAGGTGCACGTAGGATGTGGTTACGAAGGAAGACAAGCTCTAGTTCTTAATCTTCCTTAGTAATATCCCTTATGTGTACATATGATGATGGTCTTAGCAATGATTAATAGGTATAATTGCACTAATCAATGTATGCTTTGACTTGTAATTAAGAATGACTTAGGAATGATTCCTCTAATATTCTACCTGACCTATACTAATGCCATAGAAGGAGTACTCTGAGTGATTTATCATTATCATTGATCAATACTTATCATATATATCTTATCCTATGACTTACCCCTGTTATGAGTAGAACATTGATTATGGTTTACTTCTCCATCAATAGTATAAGTTATCAATACATGTCCATGCTAGACCTTCCCTATAGGTAAAAATATAAATAACGATACCTGGAATACTCTTAGGTGAAGTGCTACAATGGTATATTATCTGTATGCTTGCAGATCCTTTTCATTCATATATTTATATATTCTTTCTAGTCACATAAAATGATAAAGAACTACTTAGTATTATTCTAGTAGTAATGCTATGTAGTACCAACAAGCATCTCTGGCATCATCACTAGGGATGACAACCTAGTAAAGTAATGTTAGGAGATATAGGTTTATAATAGGTGGCTACTAAAACAAGTGACAAGTTAATAAATACCAACAATGCATTTTTGGTGCCATTGCTAGGGACTAGATTTAACTCTGTTCTTAGTAGCAATGCTAAGGAATGTCAACAAGCATTTTAGGTGCCGTTACCAGGGGAAGATAGCTAGGCAAAGAAAGTATTGATAAACTTATACTTATTAATGTGATCGAAATAACCATTGACCTCTGCTCAAACAGGTTTACCCTTGTTTTGTCTACTTGTGTATCTTATGCAGGGTAATGTATGACTAGTTTTGACCTTCCGACGAACTACGTTGATGATCTAGAAGCATTAGTTAGGAGAACTAGAGCTAAACTCAAGAAAGTCCCAGCTTTAGAATCAGAAGACAACTAGATAAGGTGAAGCTTAACACCAGAATTTGAAGCTATGGCTAACAAGACTCTCCGTGAATTCACAATGCAACATACTACTGTATACAACCATCGACAGGAAGGTGGATAGACTATACCTTACCAGAAAAGAAGAGCGATCTAGGAAGACCTGTCATCCCCATCGCCATTGGACCTCACATTTTTCAAGAAGTAGTATGTGATGTCAGAGCAAGTGTCAACATCATGCCTAAGGTAATCTATGATAAAATTAATGGAGATACTTTGATGTACACAAATATGCGTTTGTAGCTGGCAGATCAGTCACTCTGCCTACCCCAAAGGAGTTCTTGAAGACACCATTGTTCGAGTGGGACAATCATATGTTCCCATAGACTTTGTGATTTTAGAAATAGGTGGAGATGTAAGGGCACCCATTATTTTGGGCCGGCCTTTCCTAAGCACCGCAAAAGCCATCATCTACATGGATAATGTTGAGATTTGCTTCACAATCAAGGATAAAAGGAGAATTTTTCTTTCAAACTGCATCCTACAATCTCCTGGACATCCATAGATGTGCATACCTACCCAAAGAGACTAATAGTAACCAAGAAGAAGAACAATAGGAGAAGGAGGAAGAATAAGGCCTAGGTAGCCACAAGAAGAATCAGTCAACATGATTAACACCCTTCGATCAGAGTATGACCACCTCCTCGCTTCACCATTCCTTGCTAAGAAGGATGATCCAGGCGTACCAACGATTGAGTGTACCATTGGACAAAGAATCTTCCACAAGACCTTCTGTGACATTGGATCAGGGTGTCAACATAATGTCCAAGGTAACATATGAATATTTTATCTGGTAATGAACCTTTGTTCCCCACATATATGCAATTGCAGATGGACAGACCAATCAATCCGATTTTCGGAGGGAATAGCAAAAGATGTCATGGTAAGAATACATGACCAGTTCACCCCTGATTGATTTCATGGTTCTGGACATAGGAGAAGAAGAAGACGATACGTCCATCATCCTTGGAAGACCATGTCCTCAACACTACCAACATGATCATCTATGTCGGATCAGGACACTTCCAATTCCCTAGAGAGAAGGTACGTTGTTATTTCAATAGTTATACCACTTATGAATAGCCGAAGAAGAGCCACTTCAGGAGGAGACGTCGATCATCCTAACATCAAAGGAATCAGTCCCCAAAGAAAAGTCAGGAGGAAGATGAAGAACCTAAAGAACCTGAGAAACCTACTCTACCTAAGTCAAGTCCACAGATCAAGCAGGTATGGAAAGAGAAGGTGGCAACATCGTTATCATTGATCAATACTTATCATATATATATATATATATATATATATATATATATATATATATATATATATATATATATATATATATATATATATATATCTTATGACTTACCCCTGTTATGAGTAGAACATTGGTTATGGTTTACTTCTCCATCAATAGTATAAGTTATCAATACATGTCCATGCTAGACCTTCCCTACGGTAAAAATATAAATAATAATACCTGGAATACTCTTAGTCGAAGTACTACAATGGTATATTATCTATGCACTTGCCAACAAGCATTTCTTGCGCTGTTGCCGGGGACTAGATTCAACTCTGTTCTTAGTAGCGACGCTAAGGAATGTCAACACCGGCCTAGACTTGTCTTTACCTAATGGCACATTGATGCGTCTCTTTTGTTCGGGTCTTAACATAGATGCTGACCTATACCTAAACATGACTGCCGAAGGATGGTTTACACATAAACCTATGATGGAGCAAGTGAAGTTCATTGAAAACTTCCTAAAAGACACACTTCCTCCGTCATGGAAATAAGAACCCTCCAGGTGAAAGTCATGTTGAGTGTCGAGGAGTCCTATTAGTCGAATCCAAACCTGTAACATCCTTAGGTTCGACGCATGAGCCCTCACCCAAACCACGAACCCCAAGGAAAGAGTAATTCATCGTTTGGAGTTCCTGATCCAATTCGGAGATTATGGCAATACCTCAAAACTCTCAGGCACAAAAAGCACATAAAAGAAGTTTCCCCTAAAGTAGAACCATCAAAGGAATGGTTGATGGAAGCAAAACATTCTTCTAAGCAATTCAGATTCTTTCACCTTCCACAGGCCATGCCTTGTTCATTAAAGGGAACAAACATAGAAGCCCTACACAACCCCACAATCGAGACTAGTATCATGTCAAAATTCCTAGCGAAAAACCTATTGGGTAACATGGCAGCTAGTCCTGACCAATAAACTCTGTAAAAGTCCTTTGGGACTATTTTTCGAGTGTTGTGGGATCGCTAGGGCTGTGCCAGTAATAATAAACGAAAATGAGGTTCACATAGATTTCCATATCTTTGCCATACTCGAGTTTTAGCTTCTCATAGGCCACTCCTTGGACAATCCTTTCGAAGGAAACCACTCCCATGGGAGCCTTGATGAGAAGTTTGGGGAAAACTAGCTTCCACCATTCCTATCTTTCACCCTAGAAATCCTAATGGCGAAGCAAAATCCCAACCATGACCTGTTTGAGGAGGTGAAGTTCATTTTCCCTGTTCGTTTCATATAGGTTTCCTTGTAAAATAGAACATCCTTCATCACCTTCGCTCAAACTTGAGCCATGTCCCTCTGGCCATCCAAACATCATTCTTAAAAATAAAAATTCTGTGTCATGGACATTTCTAAAGCACCAAATCTGGAGACTGAAGGGCATGAAAGTTTCTCTTTTGAGACTCTTCACGTTTCATGCTCTCGTTTGGAGTCTCTAGAGTTCATTGTGCTTAGTGCTGCTTGCTGCTATGAGGAAGACAACCACCCATCACTCCTTGTTTCTAAACTTTTTAGATGGATGGTTGTGGATGCCTACATTTATCACAAATTTTGCAAATCCCGTAGTAGCATTGCGGTACTAACCTTACAGCTTGAACAAAGATGCTAAATGCTTTTGGTGGTGAAGCTGGGAACTACACCACCATGACGTTGCAGGATGAAGTTCCCATGGTCGAGCTTAAAGACCATAAATCAAGCACTGCCGAGAGATACCCTGGATTATCAAAAAAAATTATAACAATAATAATGAAAAAAATGATAATTATTATAAAAAAACTAACTTTCCTTTTAATAAAAGCAAGAGCATGTTGTCAAGTTAGTATGCACCTTTGGGTATTCTTGGTTACTAACCTTTTCAGGAAGAGATCAAGAAGAAGAGGGGACGTACAATGCTTGAAAACATGAGGAGCTGCATCAACCATACATGTTGATGTTCTTTGGTGATGGAACACACTCAAGAGGAGGCCCTGACTCTACACACTTAACTTTTATACAAAAGTCCAAGTGTGGGGGAGGATGGTGAGAGTCTCACTACAAGTTCCATCCATACCAAAGGCCATCCAAAAAATGATGTAGCCTATTTTGCTAAAGAAAAAAAAGAGAGAGAAAGCTAAAAAATAGAGAGGAAGAAAATAATATAAAGAGAGAGAGAGAAATGATATATATAGAAAAAAGAGAAAAAGAGAAAAAGAGAAGAAGAAGAAGAGAGAGAAGAACATTCTCCTCTCCTAGACCTTTGCTATCACTAAGGCCCATGGTCCACACACACTTGGCCTAGACTTGGTGATAACCTGAGATGAACCATATACAAGCTACCGTTGTAGCAACTTCGAAATCTTCGTCATATGATGCCGATAAATACACTCAGGTATGCAAAGGTAAATAAAAAAATTGCCAAACTCTTCTACTCATATTTGTCTTCATAAGAACACAACTTGATCATGCGAGTTCATGCTGCGAGTTCATGCTTCCCTTGTTTATGTTGTAAGCTCTGGTTTGGGTGTATTAAGCTAGTACATCCAAAGGCCTTTTTAAATTAAGCATGGTGCTTAGGTTAACATGGCCTTCTTTAATCAAAATTTAACTTGGTGTTGAATTTTGATTAATGAACTTTGAGTAATTACTTTCATAAACAATGGAGGTAACTAATGTTGGAGATGAATCAAGGCTAGGTTTATTTTGTGAACTTTACATTAGCCTTTAGTATAAAAGGTTTTGTGAACAAATAAAAAATAGATTAATAGATAATACTACTAATAATAATATAATAAAAAATAATAACAATAATAATAAAATGATGTAGGCTCCCCAGTGCTCAAACCGGTAGAGCCCTTATTTGTTCCTTCTTTGTTTTTCTTTGATTAAATAAATAGGTACAAGAATAAGTGTGGGGGAGATCTCTCATGCATAACGAACATACACTTGAGATCTCCCACCAACACGTTGCATAAAACATCAGAGAATACATCATGCAGAAGGACATGACAGATGATCCTAGAGAGAATTGGTTGAACCTCTGGTTTAGCCAAGCCATCTTTGATTCTCCTGAGCTCCTTCCTCTTCAATGTTGGTTTGTGCAACATTACCCATCAACTCTCCTAAGTTTTGAAGTTTAAAACTGAACAAATTAAAAAGGCAAAACTTATGATGCTCAATCTCCATGCTATCCTTTGATTAAATTTGCATACTATTTATTCCTCGCTAATATTCTTATACTTGTGAACAAACTATGATAGGGATCCCATGTTATCTAAGTAATTAGAATATGTGATATAGTAGGCTGAAAATGCACCTTGCTCTCTCATGTGAAGAACTTGGGATTTATTTTACGAAAGCAAAATTCAAATAGCATGCTCCTCAATGATGTTCAAATTCCTACCAGAGCCATATATAGTGCTTTGAGCTTAAAACCTTCATAAATATGCTACTTATTTCTGTATTGAGTTTTATTAGGTCTTGTTGACCCTTATTGCGAAAGTTATCGTGCCCCCAACATCAAGATCACATACACCCACAAACACATGCTGCTCCTACACCAGGAGTACGCAAAAACATGTTTTCATCCACCAAAAACTCTGCTCCTACACTAGGAGTAGACAAAAAAAGTTTGTTAGGTAAATACTCCAAGTTCTACAAGATTGTGATCGCTCTAAATATGTCGTTTAAAAGAAGAGACATAAAGGCTATGCAAAAGTATTGAAAAAATAGGGACACATAAAGATCCCAAGGTATTGGAAAAAAGATGAGCACATGAAAGCTTATAAAAAGAAGAAAAAACTGATAGCCATGTCTCAAAATAAAAAGCTAGAGAGAGATCATATCTACAAAAGGAGTATAGTCACTACTAGAAATATCCACTTCTATGATGATCAGTTTTCATCACTAAAGGAGCCAAATTCGTCATAATTTTAGTTTTATGACGAAAAACGGTTCATCATAGAAATCATGTCATTCTTACAATTCTATGATGATTGGATAGATCTATGACGAAAACTAATTGTCATAGGACTGCTTTGGCATGCGTGGCTGGGGGCAGCCACGCTGACAGTTGCTTCTGTTGGAGATGCTTTCCATGTGTACCTACTATAGCCGGTTGCATTGGAGATGGTTTGGGTATATGTCACCTTGTTATTGGACAATGTGGCAATATCTGGTTCTTGCACATTTCAAGTTCTTATTGGACCACGTGTCGAGCCCCTGTTGTTCCACATGTCTATTTTCTATGGGCACACGTGTCGTGTTGTGGTTGGGTCACGTGTCATTTCTTCATTGGACCATGTGTCATATTTTTATTCGTCCATGTGGCCGTTATTTATTCGACCACATGTCATGGTGCTGTCGTCCATGTTTCATTTTTTGATTCGGCCACATGGCTTGATGGCTTCCTTCCACATGTTAGATTTTTATTAGCCACGTGTCGTGCCATGGCTATTTCACGAGTCATGCACTAGTTCATCCATGTGTCATATGGTTCTACCACGTGCCCAACAATAAATTCATCATAAAAGCAATTCAAGATCATCACTGCTGCACAGATTGACTACATAATTATTTGATGATGTCTACATAATTATTCAGCATGATAATCAAATACAACAAATTACTGTTTACACATCAATAGCAACCCACTGATAGTTTCACCACATCAAACTAGCACACGAGTACACACATCAAACCACAAATGTTCACTGTATCAAGCCAACAGAGTTGACGACTGAGAGTTACCAGAAGAAGAGATGAAGCGCATGATATCCTAGCTTACTGTACTCCTCCTGTTGTTGTATCTTGAACTCCTCAAACTCCCTTTTAGTCTTTTCTATCTTCCTCTTCAGTTCATCCACTTGTTCGATAAGGTTAGCATAACTTTCCTATTCAGCAACAAGCTGTTCCCAAAACATTCTCTCCACCGATGTCTCTATTCTAGCGGAGCTTGTCGGGATACCAGCATTCTTCAAAAAAAGGGTGTTGCCGCTGACCTGGGAGTGGACCTGGCCATGGGAGAGGTAAAGGACCATGGGGCCAATATCAGCACTTGTCATTGGTTCATGCCCATTAGCAACAGCTTCTGCTAGCATAGTTTCCATAGCTTCCTATGAAATTCAAGAAGTAAACATTATGTTATATAAAGTGGAAGAGGACTTTAATTGAAAACCAAAGAGATTAGTTCATAACGAGTAACGCAGGTTTCATATTGATATGGATTACGGGGCTATTTGGATCTTGTCCACACATAGCCACACTATGGCGAATTGTGGTGGTGGCAGGATTTTCATCTACAACACTCTTGTGGCTCATTCTCTACTGAGTAAAGCTGTGGCAGCCTCATTTAAGTTAGCAACCAAACAGTTGCTCCGGTTCCCATGGCGAGCCACAGTTTGTGGCGTGGTGGCCGGTGGCCCTCAACCAAACACCCTCAACATAAGCACAACACATAGGTACTGATATGGATTACATACTACAAAATTCAAGCAGTAAACAATAGGTTACAGATATGGATTACATAAGCACAATGCACAGGTATTGCAACTTCAAAATTAAATGATGATGCCAAATTTAGGGCCCCTTTGCTTCATAGGATTTCCAAAGAAAAAATATAGGAATCAGTAATCCTATGGAATCAACATCATAGAGGCCTTGGGTTCACAGGAAGAAATGGGGGAACGAAAACCATAGAAAAGTTTCCTATCCTTCAACTTTCATAGGAAAAACAAAGAAAAAAACACTCAGTGAAACCTCATTGTATTAGTTTCCTATGTTTTTCCAGTATAAAACCAAACACCTCTTCTAACAAAATTCCTCTATTTTTATTCCTCTATTTTTCACATGAATTCCAATCATATTCCTATATTTTTCTTGTTCCTAAGTTTTTCTGATCCTACATTCCGAAGGGGGCCATAGGCTCCTACCACTATTGCTTCTATTAACAGTCCATATGAGTTTCTATTTATACAAAGGCTAGAGTAACAATAAAACACAACCATAACTTACAAATGATTGTAGCCATACAACATAGGAGTGAGATCCTATAGCCTGGTGGCACTTCACTTTTGCACGATTTTGCTTGTTCTTCTCAGATCCATAAGTCAACTCTCTAGGTTGTGTTGACTTCACTCCCTTGGACTACCTTCCTCTAGGACTGATATCAGCGCTACCTTTTGTCCTGCTAGCGGAGCCTCCTCTATGGCTCTTCGAACCGAATGCTGAAATTGGAGAAACAAATTTAAGCAGGAAGCATGTACAAACTGCATTGGTATCCAAATAGCAAAGCATTGCATTGCTATCTACCCCCTCCACCCCTCAGGCCCCTCCCTGCCCGAACTCAATACAAGGTAGAACAAGCACCTCAACTGCAAGGGCCACTAGCTCATCTATAAATATAAATATGTTTCATTCTGTATCACCAAATCCCTCAACAACCACCCCTGGTTCTTCCATCTTTCTATGATTCTTTATGACTTGTGCCTCCCGCTCTCGTTAAAAAGTAGTTAGTGGCTATTCATCTAGATTACAAAGGTATTTATTAACTAAAGCTTCTAGCGAATGTCAACATAATAGAGAGCAAGAGTATGCAAATAAGCGCCTAACTAGTAACTATGACTTATACGGAAGTCATTAATCCAATAAAGCACATGTCAGCTACACTCAACTATAGGAAATATGAAACCCCATCAGCTATCTACGTATATCTGGGTTGAACCACTACAATACAGTACATATCATAAATGGAATTTTGGTACCTCTTCCTCCGCATACCCTGGCTATGCTTCATCATTGGCACCGCCGTCTTGTCATCGTGGTCATAGAACTGGTGCGGTCGGCATTGATGAAGGGGTACCAGATCCGGCTTTAGCTAGGGTTTGGATCTGCCTGGTCATGATAGGTGCCGAAGTAGGGGATCTAGATCTAGCCTATACCATCATCGAGGTAGTCCTTTCATCGTCAGTTGACTTGCAGTCGACTAATCGATGGGGATCTAGCTCTAGCTAGGGTTCAAAAAGCTATGAGAGAGGGTGTGGCTGGAGAGTGGAGATTGATGAGTCGAGTTGTTGTTCTGATGGCGCCTAGGGTCCAAAGAGGGGTGGCAGAGGGGGCAGCTAGAGAGTAGAGATGAAGGCCATTGGGCTAGGATTTGGAGCAGAAGGAGAGATGGTGGCGGCTGGAGGATGGAGATGGAGGCTGAGGTGGAGACGGTGACTCTTTGTGCTTTTATGTGGCCATCACAGTACCACAAATGCTCCTATCTGAAATCGATGGCATGGTAAACCTAATTTCCACGTGGAGGGCAAAAGAGAGACATCTAATTTTCGGTGCAGTGTTGGCGGCACTTCTTAGGCGTGGATGTGAAATTTTGCCGAAAATGAAATTTTCGCATAGGGTAGATCTCCCCGTCTGTTTAGGGGCCCACCAACTACTGCCAAATGGAATCCCGAGAAATGGACAAAAGAAAATAAAAAACTTATGGCTCCTTCGGAATGGAGGAGAAATAGGAATTTCGAAGGATCCAAATCCTATAGGAAAAAATCCTATGAAGCCCTTTGGACCGGACAGCTCCGGCGGGAACCCTAGCTCCACCGCACGCAAGTCCTATGTCTGAATAGGAGGTGGGGTAGCAGCCATGGCTAATGCAGCCCTCATGGCGAAGGCCATGTGTTACTATCTCCTAGATCCACACCCGATAGAGCACGGATGCGCTCAAGGAAGTTCGGGCCCCGCCGGCAGCACGGATGTGGCGTTCAGCTGCTCCATGATCGGCTAAAAGAGCAAGAACGAGAAAACCGTACCAATTAATAAGTTGTGGTGCCATACAAAATAAGAAGATATGGTAATGACAATGCCTTACCAGTGAGATGCACTTGCACTTAACCCGCTGTGGCTTTAGCTACGACTATCTCCCTATCAGCTATGGCGAGTGTCGTCTCCATAGCGGAGAGGCATGACCACAGCTGCTCCGCCTCTTGGTTCTCCACATGGAGAGCCTACTTGGTCATGTCTAGGTCCTGCACCATCATCTCCTCCCTTGGACGCTTCTCTGCCGACATGGTTCAAGCTTGAAGAACGAGGTCCTAGGGAGGAGGTGGTGAGCAGGAAAGGTGAGTTTGCAAGGTTACAAGGTAACTGTACTGACTCTCCTATTTTTCCTCTATTTTTTATAGCAGGTGATGTGCACGTCCGATGGACCCAAATTCCAGTAGATGCTGAGCGAGAGTAGGGGGTAAGGCGAGGCCACATCTCCAATATCTCTGAGGAGCATGCCTTCCGAGAAATACGCATCAAGAAACAAGCTGCCAAAATGGAGCAGCTAGATAGTTGTTCATATTTTACTGTACTTGCAAGAAAGTCCGGATGTGGCACATTTGATCTCGTCGGGCACTATACAGTATAGAGCTATGAGTAAAACTGTTGCCAACAGAGTGCACTCGGTCACAATATTTGTATTAGTAGTAGTAGTAGTCACGAGTGGCTTTGATCTATGGTGAACCCAACTCATCTTATTTTCGTGTATTTGATAAGATTTGTTGAACTTGTAAGAACCATGCATCAAAGATAATTTTATTTAAAATTCGATTTTTATAATCTGATGCGTGCCTCTGTAAACCAAGAGAAATTGAAGCAAGTCCTCAGTTTGCCCCTTGACAATCATGACTGCTTGGATTAGACCACACTATCTATACTTCATAGGATCACAGAAGGTTTGGCCGTCTAAAATCTTGACTACCCGAACGATGTGCTCCTGCATTCCAGTGTAGGTGCACGCACGTGGGTGGTGTTAGCAGCCTATTATAGTAGGGGATGTCACCTCCCAGCCTATCACATTAATAGGATGAGGCGAAGCCCCACTGCCCACCCACACAAACGTCTCGATTGTGGGGTGGTTGATGGCCCCCAAACTATAGTAGCAGAGACATGGGCACGAAAGGGAAGGTTATCCCTGTTGCCTTTGCTCTCCAGAGCTCCTGATTCCATCCCAAAGCTTTTTCCATCCACCCTACTACGCCATTGAGGCCTCCTGCTAGGACCATGGTGGAGTGGAAGAGGTCGTCTATCGACCGGGCTAAGTTTGACTAGTTGCGAGAGAGGGGGGTGATCTTGGAGGCCACTAAGGAGCTCAGGTGGAGAGTCCCGGTAGAAGCAAAGTGGAGCCGAGGCCAAAGCAAAATGAGATCATCTCTTTTGTCCCTTTCCACCTTCTTGGGTTTGGGCTGCCGACACACCCCTTACTGAGGTGGTTGCTCTACTACTACAGGCTCCACCACCATGACTTAACCCTAGAGGGGATCCTCCACCTCTTGGTCTTCATTATGCTATGCGAGGGCTTCCTAGGGAATACCTACCCATTATGATCTATGTTAGTTTTTTTTCTAGGTGGTTCCATCAGCGTCCACTTAGCACCATCATTGTCCGATGGGGGGCACCTCGATTGAAATTTGTCCTAGATTGGAGGAGCGCTACCTGAGCCTTGACCACCACTATGCCACTAGACCTAGGATTGGGAGCATAAGTGGCTCTATGTCCCCAACAATGAGCGGCCATCGCTGCTGACTTTTTCTCATGACCGGCTGTGTCCTAACACGCTGGAATCATGGTCAAGGTCCGCCAACCTTGTCTGAAACCACAACATTTGCGCTTTATTGCTAGGATGCGATTGAGGATCTGAAGGACCGAGGACATGATGGCGCCTAGGGTGATCCATACCTTCTTTAGTCATTGGGTCCTCCCCTTAAAGATGAGGGCCACCCCCTAGTGGGAGTTCTAGGGCACTGATGGATCCCTATAATCGAGTCAAGCAGTCCCCATCCGCTTGGAGGAGGTAAACGATCTGATGATGATAGCTATTGGAGTGTCCATGTAGGATCGTGGTGATGGGGAGGCCCTGGGTGCCTTCCACGCCATCAATCCTCCTCCAATAGATGGACCTCTCATCGGCGTGGTCTCTGACCCACCACCAGTTCAACCTTCGAAGGTGCATCATCGTTGTATCGCTGTTCATGTTGTTTATCTTCATTTAACTAGAATATGCAAGCAATGATCACACTAGCTAGTATGTGTTCATGCTATTTAATTTAACTAGTATTTGGAATCTGCCTACTTTATCAATAGGTGAACATGGACATGATGGCATCCCGAGCCTCTTTGGCCTTGGAGCCTGTTCTTTGTCTGTGGTCACGCTCGTAAAGCATCCCCATAAGGCATCCACCGATGGGGGCAGCCACCCATGATTTCGTGCCATGTTGCGTTGGTCAGTTTAGTATAAGTCATTTGCATTCTCAATCCAATCGCTCTCCCCCTTATCCTCTATGGGCTTGAACTTGGCTGCATTGTGCAGCACTTTCTCCATGACGGTGCCATCCTCGGTCATGGGGCTTCCCCTAGTGTTGTAGGAGAGTCATCCTATCGCTGCTCGCCGCTGCTGAGCTCATGTGTACCTGCACAACTCTCTAGTTCTGAAGTGGGTGAATCATTAGAAGAACACAAATAATCAAATGACATAGACTACCATCAATTATTGAAGGATTATTGTAAGGTCCAAGCATTGTTGTCATCATCCAGGCTGAACGCCGAGATGTTGTGTGGTGAGCTAGATGCGGTGCGTGATGCACTTCAAGTTTCCTAGAATGAGGCCTCCTAGGCGTGAGCTAACTAGGCGATAGTCAAGGAGCAAGCCCATAACATGATGAACCTTCTTATGGAACTGAGGACATGGGTCTAGACCCTACAGCTGTGTGCGCAAGACGCCTGTGACATGGCCTTCCCCATGGAAATAGCGGACAATTCGGTCACCATAGAGGAGCACCTCCGAGCTCTGTCAGTCCACCTTCGAGCCATGGTGACCGAAGTCGTTCATCAGGGGGCTGCCATGGCACTGGCTGCTGCCTAGCTTCAGATTGGCATAGTGGTGAATGTCTAGGTGGTGGAGCAGGGGTTTTCCACTAGGATCAAAGGACGATGACATCGCCAATCTGGTTGAGAGTTCGAGCCGGCCACCAACACCGTCTTAGCAAAGGTGGACATGTAGCTAATCCTGCTTGCTAGCCTCGACCCTATCTGTGGGATGTATTAGTAATAGTAGTCATGAATAGGTTTAATCTGTGGGACGCCCTTGCAAATATGTGAACTCTTATTTGTGTGTTGGTGTTAACTTTTGTTGAACTTTATATTAGGTGGGTTAAACTCTGTTGAGTATGGTGTAGCTCAAGTCCTTTGGTCTTTTTATAGCTAGTTTGTAGCCCCTATTGATTGCTCTTTGCTACAAATTTCTTTCTAGTTGTCTTTGATCTGATCTATAATATGCTAAACATTCATGAGTGCCTTTGATCTCTATTGAGGCCAACTCGTGTCTTCGACAAAATTTGTTGACCTTGAAACAACCATGGAGCGAGGAGTTCATCTGAACAAGTCTCGCCTCGATCTAATGCAGAACAGAGCCATAGCTATTGACTTTTACTGCGAACGCAAGAAAGTCCACCCGCTGAGTATTTGATCTCATAGGACAGAATAAAGTGTCCTATGGAGTAGAAAATCAGTCTGCCCCTCGACTATTGTGGCTGCTTCAATTGGAGTGAAATAAGTACAGAAAAGACCTATCACAACCGCACCAGGCATTCAGGTGTCAAGCATGTCATGTTGGTTAAAAGCTCTTTCTCTCGATTCACTTCTTGTGTCCAGCTTTCCTGCCGCATTCGCTTCACTCTCATCCCCTTCCCTCATCTGATAGCATTGCATCAATCGCCTACCTTTCGGCTCCCCCTTCCCTCACCCATTTGCATTTTCCCAACCTTCTCACTCACAACTTTTCCCCCAACCACGTCCCTCTATGATATTAGATGAAATGATGTTTACCTATTTCTTGTAAACTGTATGTTTGCCTCATAATCCGAGTAGCGTAAATTTAAATGGGCCGGACATGTAACTCTTGTACTCAGCTATGAGTAGAACTTTTGCCTGATCGGCTATGCTACAAATAGGAGCTGCACCATCTATGGCTCCATGCATGAAGTAGTACAGTATTGGATTCCTAAAGCGGTAGCTTCAAACATAGCTGAGGGTGTGCAAACAATCAAAACCTATGAAACCATGTAGCCATCTCTAGCTAGCTACTACCCCTTAGCTGCCATGAGCCTACGACTACTTGTAATGGACTATAACACCCTAGGTGTTAGTCATGAGTTAAATAGTGAATTTGGACTTAAGTAGGTTATGTCAAGCAATGATCATGATCTCATGTTCATAATTTTGAAAGCGGCGATGGAAGTGCTGAGGTCAAATCTATGAAATTGAGTCCCAACATAACTGGGACAACACACCTTTGCTTACATGTGGACCCTTGTTAAGATTATGCATGAGTAATGTTAAACATGTTTATTTCATGTACATTACATCAACATGCATCCATAGTGAACTATGAAAAAGTTTCATGAAGTTTGGAATCAAGAAGTCACATGGAATGATGAATTATATCCTTGCTTGAATCGCTTTATTAAGTGAACTGATGACATGTGATGCCTAACCAAACCTTGCAACTTTGCTCAAAATAGTCCTAATTCAACTCATGAACAAAAGTAATGAAGGGTTCATGTTTAGCAAATGCCAAGAAAATGCCGTCAATCGGTCGAAAACCCTAATTCCAAGGTTTATCATGATGCTACTTTGACCCAAGTAAAACTTTGACTTCTGTAATAGTGGTAGGGTTTGACCATAAATAAAAGTTGTAGTTTAGTTTGTGTGCTACAAACTTTGTTTTTAGACCAAAGACTGAATCTATGTATAAGCTTGTCAAACAGAGGACTCAAGATTGAATCT